>NC_134575.1:79929139-80079139 GCF_050947875.1 Dermacentor variabilis
CATGCGTCCTTCACATTTTGCACACTGCTTTCATGGTGTTATTTACAAAGAAAGGATACTAGCATGCCTTGCTTAACATTCTTCTAAATGTAGGGCCTTTAATTTCCTACCATATGTGCGCCTTGCGGTGTACTCGCTTACCATGATATAACAATTTTTGAAATCGTCGTATCAGTGATAATAAGTTTCTTCAGTACTATGCATTTATTTCTTTATGATCTCCATGCCTTATGCGCCATGCCTCTTGCGCAATAACACTGTTGCACTTTAGGATTTGCCATTAGGATACGTAAGCAAACCACAGAGTGCTGCATAGCTCTCGAAAGCAGCCAGATGAGGAAGCCTTCAGCTGCGAACCTATATATATCTATAATGTTTATTCTAAGGGCAATAAACTCTAGGATATTAATTATTTTACCATAATCTCTCTCCACCAGCTGAGCAGAGCATTCGATACCAACGCTCATTTCGTAAGTATTCATTAAACGTTACTGTGGTTCAGTGGCTACGAGGTTGTTCGTACCCAGCACGAGGTCACGGGTTCGAATGGCTCCAAGAGCCGCAGGAACCAATGATTCATTACATCAGAGTGCATTCATCATTCTGCGCTTCCATCGCCTGAACTCTGAAATAGACGCGTACCCTAAAATGACGTAGACTTGCTGATTAGTGCTACTGACTAGTAACTCTTATCGGCGATGATAGTACAGTCGACCGCAATGGTTTCTATAACACGAAACTCCAGGAATATAAAAGTGTTTTGATGACTTAGACATCCATTTTGGAATTCGCGTAGAGATGACGTGGTCATAAGGGGCATGACCTACTACTTATTTCCGCTCCCGAGAGAAAGCGTTAGCGGTCACTTGATTACCTCTCTGAGAATTAGTGTGTACAAAACATTCTGGTTGGGGGTGATACTTAACGTAGGGAGCGAACTTCATATGAGAAAGGTGGGAATAAAAAGGCGGCATACGCAACATAGTATTGAATGGCGATCTTATGAACTGTGAGAAAAGAGATATTCCAAGGATATGGTTCACATATTTGCGTAAAGGTTGAACTGAATTGGCTTCAGAAATAAGGTGCTGGAAAAGCGCAGAGCAGCATAAAACCTCGGAGGCGAGATAAGGCTGTTTCACGACGTCATATTTTTTATCCCATACCATTGTGTTGGCACAACGTAGCTGCAATGCGGACTACGTCATCAGGTAACACTCACTCACCCATACCTTTGTGAAGCAGGCACAATTTGGTTGTGCTCATCGTCTGATCAATGAGTACAGAACGTTAAAAGCGTTATTATCCATTCTAATTTTTGCAGGACCAATACGAGGTGTACTGCCTGGTAAGTGCCAGCAAACATTACTTTTAAGGCGTAGGCATTGTTTCGCGAACTCCCCAGCTCATTCACGCGAAAAGACTCGTATCTGCACAAAAATGCGTAATTTCCAGACATTTATTTCGTATGATAGTGTAACTTGAGCGGATTCGTAACTTTTTAGTGATAAGAAAAAAATATTAAGCAAAAAAATAAAGAAAAAGAGAATACCTATCGCGATACATGGGGTTCCTTAGAAAATGCATGGGGAAGCTTGTAGTAGTGCTGGGCCAACTGAAATTTGGGGTGGGACCAAGTTGAATCTTGGAGGTGGATCAAATGAAATTTGGCGGTTTGGCCCAATTGATATTTAGGTGTTGACCAGCTCGAGCTTTTAGGCTTTCCCAATGTCGAATGAAACGCTCCTGAGAATTCTTCGAGCCACGAACACCTCGCGGGCAAGCGACCGCGTTCAGACGCTTGGCGCGTTTTCATTGGGTCTACCAGAGAGCAGTCAGAACGCAAGCGAGAGCTTGCCAGGACAAGGAATGCGCGCATAACATAGGCTTGCGAGAGCTACAGCGAGTGTGGCATGGCGTCGCGGTGATGCGCTCTTCCCTGCTACAGAAATTCTGAGAAATGTCTGCTTACGCCTAAGCATTATTTCTGCCGGAAAGGCCATGGGTAGACGCGCATAAGCTAGGAAAAGCAAGTACGCAAAACTAAGCAAAACTGAAACCACCGCCGAGCCAAAGAATGCTTACGCATTAGAAGAGAATTCTCAGAATTTCTGTCGCTTATTTTTATCAGCTTTCGCGACCCGCCTAAAGGAAATGCAATGGGAACTGCAGCAATACAAAAGTACCAGTACCGGCAGTTTGTCAAAAGGATAATGCGAATGTGAGGCTCAGTATTCGCTCTGAATCTGCACGATGGAATTTCTGTTGGATGAGCTGTACTGCCGCCAAGGAAATAAAAACGTACGGTATGCTCACAAGACAACGCTGGAGAGCTTCAGCAGCTCGCAGCTCCATTCAGAGCCTTTCCAATATCTTTTCAGCGCTGTGGAATAGAAGCACAATAAGCCTGATCTAAAAATTGGGTCGTCAGTCTCAAAACGTTACTTTATTCCTTGGACCAGAAAAGGTATCAATTTGCTTTGTCTTGGTGAGCGACCTTTATCTGGTGAGAGGGCCTTCCGTATAATCATTGATATTATTAAATGATGAGTATCTAGGAGCAGACGCCGAGCTTAGTCTGCAAAGGCGTGTGAAAACTAATCTGTAGACGCTTGTACCTCTTTGAGTACCTCCGCTGCACAGTAAAATATTACTTTCTTATCTGCGCATTCATGCTCCCGTCACCAATGCGGTACTTGTTGCAACCGGCCAGGAGATGATGAGATGTACCAGCTTATCATCGGACATGGCCTGGCACCACCGCAGCAGTACATTGTGGTCGGACCGAACGTCGCCAGTGAATCTTCCATCACAGGTAGCAAGGCCGTCAACAGTGAGTAAACACTGCATAGAGGGCCTCGCTGAGTGTTATGAATGTTATGCAGTTGTGTTTTGGGCAAGCTGACAGATCGGACGTTTCAAACAATAGGACCGTGAGGTCGTAATGGCCAGTTTCGTTGCGCACATTTGGCGACATAGCAGCGGTCCCGTCGTACGCGTGATGCTCCTCCTCAATTCGTTTATTCAAGCTACACCATCCTTCATGCGAGTGGTAGTACCATTTTTCTGTGCTTTTATGATTACACAAAATATTCACCTTTCTACTGTGATTCTAATCATTGCAACATCCAGAAATGATCACATTCATATCATCAATGAACAAATTGTCTATACAGTATGACCAATACCTGTGCATGATGTTATTACATTACAAAAGCATGCGTTACTTTGCGTTTTGGCAAGGGCGCTAAACCCATCACTGCGTTGCCATAGAGTCGAAAGAGGCGCACTGAATTATACAGCCATAGATAAATTACTAATAATTGAAACTGTTTGGCGCAGCAGTGGCTGAGGAGAGACGTGTCAAAGCAAAATAATCGCGACCTACACAACAGCGTATTGTTAACTGCTGTGTGCATCATTACCTCCCGCCCCCCTTTCTTTTTCTAGCGTTTGTGCTCCGCAAGTGATTCACTAAAACATTGCTTGAACGTAACTGTGGCCAAGCCTCACTTGCATTGCTCCAGAGCCTGTCGATAAAGGAGACACACCCGTAAACGGCCACTCAAGGCTACAGCGCACCTATCAGCCGGTCCCATAGAGGAGCCCTTGTAGTTTTTTTTGTCCCTCATTATGTCTACAGATGGAGACGGATCATTGCAGAACCCAGACCATTAGAATGGAACTTCGTCGTCCTCATCATCATCATCATTATCATCAGCCTATTCATGTCCACTGCAGGACGAAAGCCCCTCCCTACGATCTCCAATTACCCTCGTCCTGCGCCAACCGATTCCAACTTGCACCTGCAAATTTCCTCATTTCGTCGCACCATCTAGACTTCTGCCGTCGTCTACTGCACTTCCCTGCTCTTGGTATCCATTCTGTCACCCTAATGGTCCAACGGTTATCTAGTCTGCGCATTACATGACCTGCCCAGCGCCATCCTTTTCTCCTAATGTCTAATAAGATATCGTCTATACCCGCTTGCTCTCTGATCCGAACCGCTCGTTTTCCGTCTCTTAAAGTTATGCCTAGCATTTTTTGTTCCATCGCTCTTTGCGCGGCCCTTAACTTCTTCTCAAGTTTCGTTGTCAGCCTCCAAGTCTCTGCGCCGTATGTCAGCACCCGTAAAATGCACTGATTGTGCACTTTCCTTTTTAATGATAACGGTAAGTTCCCATTCAGGAGCTCATGATGTCTGCCGTATGCGATACAACCCATTTTTATTCTTCTGTGAATTTCCTATGATTAGTTGACCTACGTAAACGTACTCTTCCACAGACTCTAGAGGTTGACATGCGATCTTGAACTCTTGTTCCCTTGCCAGGTTATTTATTATTATCTTTGTCTTCTGCATATTAATCTTCAGTGCCACTCTTACACTCTCCCTGTTAAGGTCCTCAATCATTTGTTGTAACTCGTCTTCATTGTTGCTGAATAGGACAATGTCATCGGCAAACCGAAGGTTGTTGAGGTATTCGCCGTCGATCTTTACTCCTAAGCCTTCCCAGTTTAATAGCTTGAATACTTCTAGCGCGTAGTGAATAGCATTGGAGAGATTTTGTCTTCTTGCCTGACCCCTTTCTTTATAGGTATCTTTCTACTTTTCTTTTGCAGAAATCAGGTGGCTGTGGAATTTTTGTAGATATTTTCCACGGTATTTGCGTAAGCGGTCTGTACTCCTTGATTATGCAGTGCCTCCATGACTGCTGGTATCGCTACTGAATCAAATGCTTTTTCGTAATCTATGACATACATATAGCGAGGCTTATTGTACTCTGCATATTTCTCGATAACTTGGTTAATGATATGGATGTGATCCATCGTAGAGTAGCCTTTCCTGAATCCCGCCTGTTCCCTTGGTTGACTAAAGTCCAGTGTTGCCCTTATTCTATCAAAGATTATCTTGGTAAATATTTTATACAATATTGGGAGTAAGCTAATGGGCCTATAATTGTTTAGTTCTTTAACGTCGCCCTTTTTGTGGATTAGTATAATGTTTGCATTCTTCCAGTTTTCTGGGACACTAGCAGTCGACAGACACTTCGTATGGAGGGCCGCCAGTTTTCCTAGCATTATGACTCCCCCGTCTTTGATTAAATCGACTGTTATTCCATCCTCTCTTGCCGCATTTCCCCGTTTCTTCCCTTGCAAGGTCTTTTTGACCACATCTCTAGATATAGGAGGAGTTTCTGTATACTGTTCATTATTGTTTTGAATAGAGTGCTCCTGAATCCTCTGGGTACTGTAAAGGTCAGTATAGAAGTCTTCCGCTGTTGTTATTATACCTTCGAGATTACTGATGATGTTGCCCTGCTTATCTTTCAGTGCACAAATCTTAGTTTGTCCTATGCCAAGTTTCCTTCTCGCTGATTTCAGGCTGCGTCTATTTTAACGGCTTCTTCAGTCTTTCTCATGTTATAATTTCTAATATCACTTAGTTTCGCTTTGTTGATCTGTTTTGACAGTTCCGCGAATTCTATCTTATCTCTTGAGTTGGACACTTCCATTGTTTGTCGTTTATTAGGTCCTTTGTTACATGGGAGAGCTTGCCTACTGGTTGCCTTGGTGCCTTGCCTCTCACTTCAGCTGTTGCCTCTGAAGCCAGCTTCGTTACAGTTTCATTCATTACCCCTATGCAATCATCATAATCATCTCTCTTTTCTAAGCCTGAATATTTGTTTGCAAGTACCAGCCTAAATTTGCTTGTATTTACCCTTACTGCCTCTAAGTGGACCTGTTTTTCTGCACCAATTTAACTCTTTCTTTCCTAAAATTGAGGTGAATCCTAGCCCTCACTAACCTATAATCGCTGCACTTTACCCTACCTACCACTTCTACATCCTGCACTATGCTGGGATCAGCGGAAAGTATGAAGTCAATTTCCCCTCTTGTTACACCATTAGGGCTTTTCCAGGTCTATTTTCTGTTGCTACGTTTACAGAAAAATGTGTTCATTATTCTCAGTTTATTCCTTTCTGCGAATTCTACCAGCATCTCTCCTCTAGCGTTTCTAGAATCGACACCGTAGTTGGCAATTGCCTGTTCACTCGCCTGCTTTCTCCCCACTTTTGCATTGAAGTCCCCCCTTACTACTGTATACCGCGTTTGCACTTTTCTCGTCGCTAATTCAACATCTTCATGAAACTGATCTACTTCCTCATCGTCGTGGCTGGATGTTGGAGCGTAGACTTGTACTACCTTTAATCTATACTTCTTATTGAGCTTGATTACGACTACTGCTACCCTCTCGTTGATGCTGTAGAGTTCGTCAATGTTGCCCGCTATGTCTTTATGGATTAGGAATCCTACCGCGTATTGCTTCCCATCCGGGAGACCTCTATAGCAGAGGACGTGGCCTTTATTCAACAATGTGCAAGTCTCACCCGTTCTTATAATCTCACTAAGACCGATAATATCCCAAACAATGTCTGATAGTTCTTCGAAGAGTCCTGCTAAGCTAGCGTCGCTCGGAAGGGTTCCGATGTTAAAGGTTGCAAGGGTCAGTTTCCACTGGCGGCCTGTCCGAAACGTACAGGAATGGAACGTACAGGCGAACGGAACGTACAGATGCATAAAAATGGTCACCAACATGTCCAGGACGCTCAAGTCTTTAGGAGCAGTTTACTGTTACCTATGTGAAGTACACGATGAGTGAGTTCTAGGAATGAAAATTTAGCGGTCTTAGACTTGCAGGATAACAGACAAACTTCATAGGTTGCGTAATGGTGCGAAACAGTGAGGAAACGCGAAATGACAGGTGTATAACTAACAGATGGAAGACGGCAGTATGACTGAGGGGGTCAGCGCTGATACCTGGTATTCTGGCCGCGATTTGGAGGAAGCAGTGGAAATAGAAAGTTCATGAATTCCCTACAGCCGGTAAACGGTGGTTTGTTAGATCAATAGTAAACAAAAATAATTTGAATCGTATCAGAAAATTAACATTCTACAATAGCGGCACCCCATTGAAACTTCCCGATTGCTCTCGCCATGGCGCAAGTGAGGCATAACCCCGCTACTAGTTGAATATTTATCGCTATACAGACACATTTCGTTTTAATAAAGCCAATAACTGGAGTAGGGCGAGTTTCAATGAGTGAGCAACGGCCCAAATACGAGAAAATAATACAAAATCCTTGATTCCACACTGACGTACTACCGCTGTGGTTTTGGTGTGATATTTCATGTGTTCAAATTTGACTTTCCTTTTATCTGTTAATAGCCAACGACATAGGTTGATATTAGTGAAGGTGTAGTTCTAAAAAATAGCTGAAACTAATTCAGTGTTTCTCGTTGGTGTGCCTTTTTGTTATGAAACACATACCCAGGGAATACAAAACATCACCGAGAGCGGTACCGTACTCGGTGCCATACTGAACGTATTCTGGATTTACAAGCTCACAACGTAGCCACCTGGCGCAAGGCTGGATTAATAGGAGATTCTTGGAAGGGACCCTCGCTCTACGGCGAACAGAGTATTGGCTGACGCCGATCTGTCTCCATGTGTAGAGCTATTGAGGAACGAAAGCACTACAAAGGCTCCTCTACGGAACCGAGTGGTAGGCCCGGTAAAACGCAGAATGGCCTTTAAATGCGTGTCTCTTACATCGACGGGCTACGATGGAGTACAAGTGAAGCTCGGCCACACGTACGTTGAAGAGGTGTTTCGCTGAAACGCGACAAGAGCACAAACCGCCGAAAAAAAAAAGAATGACGTGCGCAGCAGTGAACGGTGCCCTTTTGCATCCACGGCTACTTATTTAATACAGGCAACTGCACGTCCTGCGCTGACACCAAATGAAGTTTTATTTTTTATTAGTTCTGGCTGTTTAAACTTGGCGTCACCTAGGGACTGCGCCGATGGCATGTCGTTTGAACTGTACTGCCACCTTCGTCTGGCCTACTATTTCACGTACGATTTATTGCTCTATCGCTCGTTCTGCGGTCGCTAATTTGTTGCCATGTTTTGTGCTTTATGCTCCGAGTTACAGTCCCATATCTTAGTATTCCGAGAACTAAGTGGTCGCAGGCGTTACATTACTTTACTTTACTTTACTTATTGAAGAGTACATCTTCCAAGTTTAATGCCGAAACATGCGGTGCAAGTGCTTGAAATTTCCCGAAAAGGTTAACTCCTCCCCCCCCCCCCTAGAACATATGCTTGACTCCAAGGCAATATGAAACAGCTCCTTCCTAAAGAAAGCTATAAGCAAGCGAAAGTAAACATGTGCTTGTTGATTTGGCAATTGAGATTTGTGACATTATAACTCATATTAGCTTTTAGAAGCTCTGAAAATTGACCGAAATAGCTTAGCTAACCGTTGGCGGCAACGCACTTGTTTGCGTGTAAGCGATTTTGTTCATCATAGTTGAATTTCTCTGAACTTTTATATAAAAACAGCATTGGCGTGTTCATATTCAACGGTTAGAAGACCTAAATGCCTCATTTCTCATCAAACCTTAAGAAAAAGGGCAGATTCATTGGAAAGAGTTATGCCACCCTGCATCAAGGATGCGGTGAATCGCACTTACGAGTGCGAACCACATGAATATCCCCCAGTGCCTCTATAACTTTCTCAAGCGAAATCCAAATGGAAGATCTGGAGTAATTGACAGGAAGAATTTTGTGAAGGAATTACTGCTAAACTGCTAAATGATTCAGTTAGTTATGAACCGTGTTTAATATCTTGCATGTTGGTTCCCTAACGAACACAGCGCGGTTACTGGAAAACACCATTTTTGCTGACGAACCGAACTTTATCTCCGCAACGGAAAATATTGCAGTGCGAGGTTTTGCCCGATGGTTGTAATTTTTAAAACCTTTTACTGTAAGTAAAAAAAGAATGTTACCCTAAGCTGACACTTTTATTTAAATAATTGCTCCTTGCCAAATTACGCTTTTATTGAGATGTCAAGATTGAAAATTTATTTTGAAGGAAATTGCCTTCTCACTCTTTTCCTTTTAGATCAGTCAGAAACGCGCTTTTCAAACTATATTTGACCGAATTTTCAATGTACTACTTGTTATTGCGCTAGTTCTATTTCTATAACGCTCCTAAACGAAACTACTAAAAGGGATAAATAAATGTAACAGCTTACAAACACAACATTTCTCAATATTCTCTGATACAACTTCGCAAGCGTCAAGAGTAATGATATTGCGAAGCACCTGCAAAGTTTAAAGAAAGCTCATTCAGAGGAACGTGAGATAATTACAAAAAGCTTTGATGACCCTGAAGTGTTCCCCTTAATAACATCGGCAAGCTGGAACGCAGCCTTGAGACTACTGGCTGCACACGCCACAGCTGACATTTATTAATTTAGAGGATTTTTGTTTGCCGACAGGGTGCAACATGACTTTCTCGAGCCTAAACAATTGTATCCTGCTTCTTCACTGCTTCAAATGGCTGGCTACGATTAGCAAGTGTCTCCGCCTTTGCCAAGCGCTGGATATCCGTATTCATCGGCCTAAATTTCGAAGGAATCCTATATTCCTAAACGCCTCAAGCAACAGGACACTGTGCGCGTGCAGAATTACGGCGAATTGCTGCACGTTCAAAGCAATATGTCGTTGAAAATGGTAAATTTGAAAAAAAAAGGGCTAAGATCGGGCCAGTGCATAAAGGTCACAGCAGCGCGCATTAAAGCATATACCCAAAGAAAAAGACACACGAAGCGGTTTTAAGTGATAAGAACGATTTTCGTAGGCTAATGCATGTACTACCTATCATTTCCACGCTCGCTGAACGGCCATGCTTCCAGCTCTCGTAAGCACTAGCGCGCGGGAGCCCTCTATTATTATTTTGCAGGAAACTCATGCGAAAACGACACGGACAGCAATGTCATTGCTTCTCATTTTTTGTCTCTATATGCGTTACGCTTCGCCGACTAGCCTAAATTTATGCTTGTTAAGTTGTATAGCCACTTATATCATTTTACTAGTAGTGGAGATGTTACACTAAGCACTATCGAGACCTTGGCTCAAGGATCAAGCTTCCATTGTTGAGGCAATGATAATTTTAGGCGTCTATTTTACTTGGACCCTTCGTCTTTCTGAACACCCGCCAGGCTGCAAAAATCAGCCCACCCACTCAGTTTCAGTGTTGCAAAAAGTCACAGCGTGTTTGAATTACTATCTAAAGAAACAAAGTATGCTGCCAGTATTTTCTTATTATTATATGCAATCTCGTATTACATTTTTTACAAGGTCTGTTTGCTTTTAATTGCTGCGAGGCAAAAAGCATTCGAGACTCCAGTTGTGTGCTTTTATTGCCGCTTGTGTCGTTAAATTCTCCTGACTGTCTTACCCGCACAATTTATTGCTAGTGATAAGTGCACTTCAGTATGTTTGTCGACGTAATTATGCGAAATGGCGCAGCAAGCATAGAGCTAACCGCCGGTGCTTCATATTAAACCACAAGCACTGCCTGTCACCACTGCGCGATATGGTACAGGGTTCGTACAGAACATTCGATGCAAAATTGAAGGACAATTCAAGGGTTTCCAGGTCGCTAAAGACCAAAATTCCAGCAGAATGAAACACACTTCTGTCAGACATATAGACAAAAAATGTGAAAATCTCCTTCATAGCTTCAATTTTTTGTAGGTAAACAGCCACTGAATAGCAGACACCCTTCAAGGTCTTCAGGTAGCTTTTTAAATTCGACTTTACCATTTTAACAATGTGAATTGATTTGTGGCACATCACACACTTTTCCTAATCCGGGTTAGAAGTGTCCAACTTGCCCAAAATATACTCGTCACGTTCAAGCGAAATGGCCGAAACTTAGTTTCCTCCAGGCATTTTTCGATCGCAGTCCTCAGAAACGGCGCTGTGATGGCTGCAATGTTTGCAAACTATGTAGAATAACAACAAATTTGGTTGTACGGCGTGGTCGCTTGATCAGGTTTCATCTGACACTACTGTGACTATGGCGATTCAAGCAAGTCCGTCGCCAATGGCTCTGGAGATCCTATACAGCAATAGCTTAGGAAACTCTCCAAAGTGAACATATAGGCGCTTTTCGTGGATCAATTTGCACCGGGGGAACGATGAATTACGTTGCACTTTCGGTGGCACGCCGCCCATTGCCTCAGCTCAAGCGCACGAATACAAAACCACTACAAGTTCTGCCCTGCTTGTGTGGTGCCATCAGCTGTCGGAAATGCAACTTGGTCTTAGCTAACGTTCTGTGTTCCATGCATGCTGCAAAATGTGGAGCGGTAAACCGAAGAGGTGTGCTGTAATTAGCTGTAGAGGTCGTGACTGGCATACTAGGGAAGTTAATGAATCTGTGCGACCAAGTGCGCGTACCTCTGCTGCTTAAGGCACTGCCTTTGTTGCCGGCCCTCCGTGGCGCACCGCTTCCTCCTACAGTATAAATAAAATTCACTGATCCGGCAGCGTTGTATCGCGAACCTCCATAGAAATTACTTGAACCACGGAACGTGGGCAAGAGTGAGTACCGATCGCTGCGTATTGACAAACAGAATAGAGCCTCTTGCTGGCACAGTACTTTCTCGCACGTTATCCTACACTCATGTGCCCCAACTCACACGCAAAACGTTCGGCTACTCATCGCCAACGTATCAAGAATAAGCGAATGGTTACATAATTACATCAATTCCCTGAAGCATGGGTGACTGCGATCACACCGACAGCGCACGAATGTTGGAAACTTAACGCTTTGTGACGTTCTACCGAGAAAGCACGGAACTAGCGATAATGTGAACTTGCTACAAGTTTTTACAGTGTCAAGAACGTGTGCATTCCAACTCCCTTGTGTGCAGCTAGAACAAATATATTGCAATCAGGCACACCCTCGAGTGATTAGTCAGAAAATAAACAATTGGATAGTGCCCAGACGGAAGAATCTTACTGAATCAGAAACATGACAAGCCGCTGTTTCAAAGTCATGGGAAATAAAGAACGAAGAGCAAAACACAATGATCCTGATTTACTTGATACGCCATAAGTTTCGACAGCATGAAATACATTGCTATTGCCGCGTTTAGTACAAGTGCGGTATACGATGCTCGCGCAGTTTGGAAAAACCGTAATGAGCTTTCAAGCTATGGCCACAGCTTCGTGTCACCATTCACGATATGCGCCGAAATAGAGCCGTTTCGCGAGCTGCAGCCGGCGTCATATGCATCCATTGTAAACGCGGAAGCAACAAAGCCAGCTGAGGCAAGCAATGAACGCGTCACCACGTGTGCTAGAGCGCAGGCACCTATGTGATCTCTGCGAAAGGGTGCATGTGATTGCGTCCCGATAAACACGACACAGGGCCGATGCGCAGTTCTTTGAATGTTCAGAAGTCGCCCCAAACCCAATGCTGAAGGTGGGAAGTGTAGTAATTGTGGGGATTGTAGGGCCCTTGAATTTGTTTAGTTATTTTCGTTTCAAATTGAGGGGTTTCCTAATAACACAAGGAGGTGTACGAACCCTGATAATTATAACCATACGTTGTAACGGTCGCTGTGTAACTGCAGGGCAACTATGTGAAGGTTGGGTTGGTTATGTAAATATGCAGCTCACGACATGCAAGCAATGCCTATACTATACGGATAGTTTTGTTTTACGGAAATTTAGAACTTCCTAAACCGATGGGAAGCGTGGCGATGTTATGGAAACAATATTGCGGAGCAGTCACTGCAAAACGCTTCATAACTTGTTTTCTGTTCGAGCGATTTCTCTGCCATTGCTTGCGTTTGTAAAACTCCAATCGAATTGTTTACCGATGAAGCATTTCATCGCAATACAGACTTTGGCATTAGTGAATCTGTAATCATTAAATTAAACGCACTTTGAGGACTGGTCCTCAAGTTATCCTCAAGGAAGTTGCCCGTGTTACGGCGATATGAAACATACGCAGGGTGCTGGCATGTTCGTTTGTAATTGATGGAGGTGTGGGAGTAGAATAGAATATGTTTTCAGTGATTCATATTGAGACTCAAGACTTTTTAATCATGGTGTATTTTCGAGTTTCTTATGCCTATCCTGGTAAATATACTGATGGGACTGTATATTTCTACCTTACTTGAGCCTGTCTGCGACTTATCAAATACTTAGGAAAAGCGCCCATAAAGAGTGTGTCCTACTTCGCGCACGGACTACATATCTTATTTCTTTGCGGTGAGCAAGTAATGAGAAACTGCGTTTTTTTTTTCTAGCGATGACACAAATAAGCTATATGCGAAACAGCCTAGTTGTACTGCTGTTTCTAAAATCAACTTGTTTTCTTCTTATTCCTAGATCCCAACACCATTGAGTAAGTATAAAGAACATTTCTTTTCATCATTATCGTTATCATGCTCGTCATCGTATTTCCATGTCGACTGCATGACAAAGGCCTTGGTTAGCAATCTCTACTACGGTTTTCTTGCTCTAGCTGATTCGAAGTTGTGCCGTGCAGATTTCTTAATTTCACCCCATTCTGTGCCGTCCTCCACTGCTCTTCCCTTCCTGTGGAACCCATTCTGTAACTCTAATAGACAACCGTTTAGTTACAGAACGCAATCCGTAGCCTGCGCCATTTCTTATCACTAAGAAATAAAACAGACATGACGCATTGCCCCTCATCTTGCGCAGCCACACCAAAACATTATAACCATTCATCAGCGTTTGCGACTGTTCACAATGGTACTTTTCTTCCAACGTGTGAATGCGAGCAGAGTATACTAGCAGAAACATAAGCCAGAATAATACAATGCGGACAATCCTGCGGACCAGATCATATCTCTTCGCGTCTGGTTAGCGCTCTGATCGAACGAGTCGCATTTAATATAGGCAGCTACGGGCAGATGGAACATAAAGCTATTTCAATCTGTTTCTATTCTATGTCTCTGGTTAGGCCTCCCCAAATGGTAAAAAAAAATTTCAGCCACAGCCACCCGGGCGAAATATTTCATGACACCCGGCGAAGGGCCCGGGTGTCACGCAACGTCACGTGCACGACCAAATACTCCGAATATCACGTCTAGGCAATGATTACGCCCTATTAGGTGGAACAAAATAAAAAAAGTTATTTCCGATTGTATGCATTTTTCATCGTTAGTCCATTGCAATTGGTCAAAATTTTTCGGGCTACGCCCACTTCGCCTGTCTTTCACACGACGTCACGAAACCGCGAAAGGTCACCACGGCAAACTGATGTGTGAACACTAAACATGCATCGTTATACCCTAGCCAACCTAAACTTTTTTTTAATATTCAGACACTGCGCCGTTCAGAAAGAGGCAAAAGCTTGCTGCCTGCCAATCGCTCTGGCATTGGCTACTCGAAGCAAAGGGCAAGAATGAATTTCTTCGCATATAATAAACATGTTATGAGTGGCAACGTAACGTTGTCATCCTTATCTCACACATAATTGACAACCAACCCCAAAGTCTTACTTGCTGAGCATTCGCTTTAGCAGCGTTTATGAGCCCAACGTCGCGATTTTTGACCAGCCACCGCAAGCTAAGCAAGAAGCAGCAAGCTAAGCGAGAAGAAACCGACCAATCACTGCTCCCGGCACCATCTCCTCCTCGTCCGGTTATGTACATTCACTGCGCTGGCTCGACTCCATCGAAATATTCTCCACTTCTACGCATTGGTAGCTTTTTGTCAGCCGGTTAGTTAAGAAAACGTGTCCAGGTTACCAGTGCTATTCGCTTTGAAACCAAGCAAAAATGACGTCCATAAATGAACAGAGTATTTGATTGGGCTCATCCAGCAACGCTGCGGTTCACCGCCCGATGTTTGCCTTGGAGGTCGCGCAAATTTCATGTCAGCGGATAGAAATGAAATCAGAAAAAATGTTTTGTGCGTGCATTCCACGCATTACAACAAGAAAAAGATGTGCTGCATCATTCTATACCGCAAGCAGAGTCTCCCCTGGGCACTATAATGAACTGCGAGAATTTCTCACATTTTGAGTGATGCGGTTAGCAGCAGTAATGCTATATGATGTTTGCAGGAGCCTCAAGGAGACAACGGTTATAATTTATCCTGCAATATATATAGTTGGTATTGTAGAATGACAAAATACGAGGAAACGAGGGGCTCAATTTTTTCGTGACCGTATGAAGTCCAAAAAGATGGGAGTCCTGAAAAGAATGTGTGAGGACATCAATGAACGTTTGTATGAACACACAACCTTATGTGAATGCGGCTCAAACTCGCGATAAAAGTCATGCTTATTTACTCGCAATCAGCCATACTTAGCTCATTTCATTACGCGCCCTATGCTTTTGGTTGCCTGCCCGAACCGAGGCTCAAACAAGATGGAGCCACTAGAGCTCTTTTCGGAGTTGTGGTGTGCTATAAAGGCTTTATATTATAGCAAGACAGACTTCTAGACTTGCTGAATAGGAGTGAAACGCGTACTATTGCCTTAATTCGCAGAGATTGCCTGCAATTGAACATGCTGCCGTGGTGCTTGTTGATCCTGATCTCGGCAGCTGTCGCCTTCGCGACAACTCTGTTGCTCTTCCTTTTCCTCGGTGAGTATAGTCATACTTAGGAGTCAAGCATTCTAGATGCGATTGATAGCGCTTGGCCAAATTGAAATGGATGTCGTCTTTCTTAAAAATGTTATTCATAGACGACATATTCTGCAGTGTGCATTTGTAATGACGACCGACCAAAACTTAACATTTCTGATATATATCCACAGAAAAAGAAACTTGGCTTATATTTCTTTTATTTGCTGTGACTGACATGGGCGAATGCTCGGTCACTTGCTTACTGCGCTGCTGAAATGACTGTTGTTGTTGATTGGGCTGTTACTCCTTGATATAGGGGGCATTCCGGTGACGTCACAAGCCGCCATTCGGTTGTCCCTTTCCTAGTAGCTGCTGCCTAGAAGCTGATTCGAATTAAGCGCAGCTTTTCGCCGAGCTGGCTGTAGAATACGGAGGCGTCGAGGATGTCAGTGAATACTAATGCTTTCACTCCTTTCCATTAAAAATTAGGCCATGAAACCAATTTCAACCTTAGCAACGGCCATTCTGCAGGTCTGCCAGTACAACTGCACCAGCACCAACAGGGGTGGCCATGATCTGCTCCTCAGGCTACTGATAGTACGAGGAGTAACGCGATGCGCAGTGCAAACACCAGCTGCGCTTTTGGCAGTAGAAAAGGGCGAGTACGTCGGGCAAAAGGATACGGAGGGAGGGAACGTAGGGGTGCGCGTTTTATTCCAGGAGGTTGTGTCCTGAAAGCCATCTGCGAGGGGGACACAGTCCTTCGCACACTGTGTTTTAACGCCTTAGTTCACGTTGATACGAAACGCGGCACCATAGTTACCTGTGGTTAAGTTAACCACCAATAACGTTACATACCATGTTGGGAGTTTCTATTAGTAAGGCCGAGAAGTTCTATTTAGATAACATTTTTCGTTTCACTAATCCCATTTTTAAATATTCGAGCTGCGTCGTGGTACTTATGCCAACTCAGAATCGCTGGATCGCATAGCATTGTGGAACGCACGCTTTTCCTTATTGAGAAGATCTTTTAAAGAGGTACTGAAGCAGACCGAGCGATGTTTGCAAGTAATGACACGTAATGACAGGTGTTTTTTTAATTAGATACTCAACTTTGCTCTCAACCGTAGACCAATTACACTGAACTGTTCGTTCAAGAAATTTAGAGAAGTAATAATCAATAAAACGCCAGAGTTCTTCGTTAAGAGAAACAATCGTTCTTGAATATTCCCGTATATGTCCTGGTTTCTAAGCAACAGGCTTGAGATTGCCCTGAAGTAGAAAGTTGACTAAAATTATGGGATTTTAATCGCCAAGACCCCTTCCTGATTATGGGGAACGCCGTAGTGGGGGACTCCGGAAATTTCGACCACCTAGGATTCTTTACGTGCACCTAAATCTAAGTACATGAGTGTTTTCGCATTTCGTCCCTATCGAAATGCGGCCACCGTGGCCGGGATTCGATCCCGCGACCTCGTGCTCAGCAGCGTAACACAACAGCCACTAAGAAACCACGGCGGGTAGAAAGTTGATGAAGCGGTTGTTAATTAAGCTGTGCAACATGCATAAAGGGGTATGAAGGTGGGGATAATTTGCCAGGACAAGGTCAAATATGGTAGCAGTTGACGAGGTAGTTCGTACAATTTCTGTTATTAGTTGAGGAAAATCAAGTTCATAACATAAAGTTGCAAACACAGCTACTGATGCCATTGTATTTGTTAGTGCTGGATGCATGCCAGACTACATTATATTCTGAAAATTTAAATGTCCCATTAGGAAGATTGCAGATTAAGGATATCTGACAAGAATGTTATTAAGTGTACCAGAAAGCTCAGAACAAAATCATTAAGGTGAAGTTAGTTGACCGGTATCAAGCAAAAGGGTTCATGTAACTATGACTGATGCAAATACATGCGCACACTAATCCCAAACTGCGCATAATAAGGATATGAAGACATGGGACGTTACGTGACAGAGCGATTATGACGCCACATCCTGTACTATCGCCGTGGTCACATGGGTAGAACTTAAGGTCCTTCTCACATCCTATTATTTCGGCGTTAGGCATCTGCACAGATAACGATGGTGCCATGAGTATATTTTCAGCATTGCATGCTGGGTAATCGAAGACAGGTCGCCGCGCTTGTTTTTTACACAACGAATGTTTGAAAAAGAAAAAAAAATTCGCTAGCAGAGACACTGGTTTACCGCGATTGTTTGGACGGAAACATATCATGACTACTAGATGCGGTTTCACGTGCTTGAATATATTAATCTGCATGAACATCAACTTGACAAACATTATGCCTTGAGGACACAGAAATACAGCAATTTTTTGTTACTATAAACCTTATTGTAGCGAACAGAAAAGGGCTGATGGCTAGCTTTCCCAAATTCTGTCATCTTCGTTTCGATAAGTGCGAGCAAATTGGAATAATCCTAACCATTCAAGATCTGTTTTTTTTTTCACCGCAAGACAGCCGTCGCTGAAGAGCAGATTTGGGCACCTTTTGTTCGTGCATTAGCATCATATCACAGCATATCTGTGCCAGGATGCGTCTGCATTACCTTGACAATAAGCTTGCAGTGTTTTCTGCTCAACGTTTAGAGTCAGTGCTTTCGAAGCGTTATTTTTTTGCTAGTAAGGACAACGTTTATTTATTACGTGTTTCTGTAAAATGATCTCATTTCCAGGTATATTCGATTCTGTCGGCATTTACGTGTATGGTATGAAGAACTTTATTGAGGTCCTGAGGGATCAGTCTGGGACTGATGCGGGCCGCTCCCACGTCGGTACAGAGAGGCCGAGCCCCTCTGCCATCACACGGGCCCTCTGGACAGCCCTGAGTTGGTCCGCTAGCACTTCACTGTGCAGCATTCGCTGCCACCACTGTTCACCTCGAGAACCATCACCGGCCAACGCCAAGCAGCGCCACAGCATGTGTTGTAAATCGAGCAAACCCCCACACTTACTACAATAGACTGAAACCCCGCAGTCCGGATTAATTTTATTCATGATGACCGGGTTAGGGTACGTCCGTGTCTGCAGAAGCCTTAACGTAACCGCCTGCGGCCTACTTAATTTAGGATGTGGCAACGGGAATGCCCTGCGCCCTAAGTAATAGTGCTTGGTGATTTCGTTGTAGGTTAACAGTTGGTCCCTGTACTCAGGAGCGGGAGATCCAGCCCCTTCAGGGAGTACACGGCACACTAATCCTCGTGCCTCCCTGTGCGCCACCTCGTTGAGGTTACGCGGGGCTCCCTCCACTGTCCCCATGTGCGCCGGGAACCAAGTAACGGTATGCGAAGTGATATCCCTACCCTGCAGCAGTCTGTTAGCCGGTTCCGCAACAAGTCCTCTCGAGAAGGCTGTAATCGCAGATCGCGAGTCGCTAAACACCAAAACTCTTCTAGAATCAAGTAGTGCTAGAGCAATAGCTACCTGTTCAGCAACCCCCGGGTCTTTGGTATAAATGGAAGCAGCATTTCTAACGCTCCCTTTGCCATCTACTACCACCACCGAATAAGCATTTTTACCATTAATCCATGCGGCGTCAACAAACGCAGACTCCTCCTCCTGATCCTTTGCCTCTCGCAACAAAGCCCTAGCTCTCGCGACCCGCCTCCCTACATTGTGCACGGGGTGCACATTTCGCGGAAATGGACGAACCATGATATTTGCCCTAAGGTTCACGTTCAACTCGTGTAGAGGCGCCCTATCGTGCGACACAGCCACCGATTCTTCAATTGACTGTAATATATACCTACCCGCTGGTGTACCTAGCAACCGCTCCCTCTGTGCGGTACGTTGAGCCTCAGCAATTTCATCTAAAGTATTATGCAAACCCAGTTGTAACAACATATCGTTTGACGTAGTCATAGGCAGACCAAGCGCAGCCTTGATGGCTTTTCTGATTAATGCTTCCAATTTATTTTTCTCCCCCCTATTCCAATTTAGCATAGCTGCCACATACGAGAAATGACACATAATAAATGCGTGAACTAAGCGCATCGCACCTTCTTCTCCTAAACCCCTATGCCTATTAGAGATCCGTCTTATAAGTCTTATGGCCTCCTCCGTTTTCTTGGTAATACGCTGAATGGTTCTAATGTTCGATCCGTTCGCTTCAAGTACAAAACCCAGGACCCTGATTGCTTCAACTTTGGGTATCACCGACCCTTCCCTAGTATGAATTCTAATGCAAGGCTCAACTTCCGGTACCCAACCCCTCGGCCTACGACCTAGCTTCTTAGATTTGAAGATCAACAACTCCGACTTTTTAGTGGAGCACTTGAGCCCCATGAGACCCAGGTACTCTTCCGTAAGCGTTACCACCTGCTGCAGCCTAGCCTCAAGCTCTCCATCACTACCACCGACACTCCATATAGTAATGTCATCCGCGTAGATAGAATAGCCAATATCCTGGACAGTGTCCAGTCTATTAGCCAACTTCGACATCGCCAGATCGAATAACATAGGCGAGAGTACGGATCCCTGCGGAGTACCACAGCAACCCAATTTAACGACTTCCGATTTTATCTCCCCAAACCTGAGACATGTCTTTCTATCCATAAGGAAAGCCTTGACAAAATTGAAAAGCCGCTGCCCCATATTCAAGTCCGATAGCACCCGTAGAATGAAAGAATGTCGGATTTTATCGAAAGCTTTTTCCACATCAAGTCCAATTAGTGCCTTAGTATCCCTTGTTCGCCGGTCAAGGATCTGATGCTTAATCCTGATCATAGCATCCTGAGTCGAGAGGCCGGGCCGAAATCCTATCATCGAATGCGGAAAGACCCCATTGCCCTCAACATAACGCGTTAGCCTATTTAAAATGGCATGCTCAGCGACTTTTCCCAAACACGACGTCAGGGAAATAGGTCTGAGATTATCAAGTCCTATGGCCTTGCCCGGTTTGGGTATCAGAACAGGAGTTGCCAGTTTCCACTCTTCCGGGAAAGAGCCTTCCTTCCATAGGCAATTGATCTGCCGCGTAAGGAACTCAATTGACCCATCGTCTAAATTCCGTAGCATTTTATTCGTAATGCCATCCGGCCCTGATGCCGATCGACCATTAAGATTCTGCAGCGCCATCCTGATATCACTTTCAGTAAATTCCGCGTCCATAGCTGCATTTTCGTCTCCACTATATTCCAAAACCACATCAGGTGTATCGTGCCAGGTCTCCAAAGGAAGGTATCTCTGAGCCAAATCCTTTAGCAACTCCTGTTCCGTGGAGTCCCGACACGCCTGATGGACCAGCTTACCTATCACAGTCCTCTGATTAGACTTAGTGTTTGTCTCATCTAGTAAATGTCTGAGCAAACTCCATGCGCCTCCCCTCTTAATGCGACCATCAATAGAATTGCACACTTCATCCCATTGCTGCTTGCACAGTACCCGACAATGGTCTTCAATTTCCTGATTAACCACTGCTATACGCTTTCTTAGCCTTCTATTTAATCTCTGACCCTTCCATCTCGCTAACATCGACTGCTTTGCTTCCAACAAATGTGCCAGGCGACTATCCATGTGTTCCGTGTCAATATCGGTCTGAACCTCTTTAGTGGACGCCTCAACGTCACTTTTAAGCTGACTAATCCACTGTTGCAAGGTCAACTCATTTCCTTCATCATCGATTCTCTGCGCTCTTCTTTTCCTAAATGCATCCCAGTCAACCATCCTGAATGTGCGCTCCTTTTTATTAGCCACTGCCAAAGTAATCATAAGTATGTAATGATCGCTACCAAAATCTTTATTAGAATTGGACCAGGACGAATCCACCACCCCCCGAACAAAAGTGAGATCAGGTGTCGAATCTCTACATGTCGACGTGCCACATCTGGTGGGATACGAGGGGTCTGTAATCAGAGTTAAATTCAAGTCTAGTGCCTGCTGCCATAGTCTCTCCCCCTTAATAGTGCTATAAACATACTTCCACACATGATATGGTGCATTGAAGTCCCCTCCAATAAGCAACGGTGCATCCTTAGCCAGATTGGTTGCCTTGGTCAAGAGAGATTTGAAACTCTGCTTCGTGTCCCGGGGGCTACTGTACAGGTTAAGCAGGTAAACGCTCCTCTGACATGACCTTTGCCGACCTAAGATTACTTCCACCATAATATATTCAATCTTGCAATCTGCCATGTGAAGATCATGTCTAATGTATGCCAACCTCCTATTAATGAGAGTAGCGAGTCCTCTGCCCTGTTCATTATCCTTAACTTCCGCTTTGAAATTCGTTAAGGTCACGTTAGACGTCAGTGTTTCCTGTAACATGATAACTTGAGGCTTGACACCATGCGTTCTAACAAACTGCTGCAGAGACGCCTTCTTATGATTGAACCCCCTACAATTCCACTGCCAAATACTAAATGAACTATTTAATAGAGCCATCTTGACCACGGAAATTTGGTGAACTATTTTTGAGCTCAAGTCCACTCGGCGACTTACCCTGCTGGGCGAGCGGCCGAGTGCACACCCGCTCCATAACAGGGACCACTGTCTCGTTTAGATATATTTCAATTTTGCCTAATCTCTGATCCGTGATATTTTCCCGTTCTTCTATCCGCTCCAGTCTACTAATGATCTGATTTACACTTTCTTGCAATGTCGCCATCATTGCTTTAAGCTCGGAACCGACTTTACCGTGAATCCGGACGGTCGAGGATAAGGCCCTCTTTTTCGGAGCAGGCGTCTCTTCGTCCGCCATGTTCTGTTCTGCGACCTCCACAGACCTTGGTACCTCAACCGAGTCATCATGTTTCCCAGTCTGTCTTAAGCTATCGTTGTTACCGGAAGGTAAGCCGTTCCTAAGTACAGCTATCTCTTTGATAAGCCCGTCAATGGCTGCTTTTAAACTACGATTCTCTCTCTCCAATTGCGCAATCCTATCCCTATCCTTATTACCATCCACATGCTCCTGGCGCTGCTCGGGCGCTCGGCCGGCGCTAATGCCACCCTTGACCTTGTCAGCCCATGTGGTCTGGCTCCCAGCTGCGCCGCCGTCGCCACCAGCTGCAGGAAAGCGCACCCGCGCCTCCATAGAAACGGATCGGCTTTTGGTCGTACGAGTCCCAGAAGATGGCCGCTGCCTCGACCTGGAGCGGCTCCTAGAGCGCGAGCGTCCCTTAGAGCGTTGGCGGGCGCTCACCAGCTGCACCATCTCGGCTGCCTCTTGTTCCACCGTTAGCTCCGCCCTGGCTAGAACAGATGTTCTAGAACGTGTAGAACAGATGTTCTTTTCTTTGTGCACGCTATCAGATACTTCCTGCTTATGTAAACACGCACTTGCATGAATGATGATTTCGATTACCCCACTGTGGTTGCTTAGTAGCTATGGTATTTGGCTGCTGAGCACGAGGTCGTGGGATCGAATCCCGGCCACGGCGGCAGCATTTAGATGGGGTGAAATGTGAAAACACTCGGATACATAGATTTAGGTGAACGTTAATGAACCCAAGGTGGTCCCAATTTACGGAGTCCCCCACTACGGCGTGCCTTATAATCAGATCGTGGGTTTGCTACGCAAAAGCCCATTACTTAAGGTAAATTTATCCACTTGCATTCTTCCCCCCTTCTCTCTGGTAGAATCCATTAGCAATTACGGGTTCTAAAACTGCGAATAAGCGCTTTTATTCTGAATGCGCACTACAACCTTTCTGAGTATACTATATATATACTGTTTTCGTGGGGAAAAAAAAACGAGCTACGCTACGGTGTAGTGATGAATGATCACTGAAGGATTTGTCAGCTGTTTCATAGACATCGATTAAAGATACACTTGTGGTAAACTACTTGTTGTAAAACTGACCAGAGCGCTGAAAGATATTTTCACAGAACTGGCTGCGTGGTCGCAATCAGCAGCGATCTAAACCTACCTCTCGCTTCACACGCAGATTCTGACAAAATGGAGACCACGAAAGTGCTCGAATCACAGGAGAGCTTCTTCTTTGCCTCCCAGATGACGCCATCGCCGGGCCCGTATATATCCACCTGGATTACGGCTGTGCGGAACAGTTCAGCTGCTTAAGCCACGATTTGAGCATCCTTAGTTTTCTTTAGATTGTTTCCGGGGGGGGGGCGTGTTTTTACGTGGACTATTTACGACTTCACTTTTTCTCTGTCATTAAAACATCACAATGTACAACATAGATGTGTAGGCCTTACCTATTATCGCCCGAGAGCAATTGTCTTGATACTGGTATTGGAGCATCTTTCACGTGCCTTCGTTTGTATTAAATTTAAACCATGGCATTGTGTCCTCCCTATTAAAATATCATGAGCCATCCCACTCTGTGAAGGTGGTTGATAAGCGAAGCTGCTTAGCACACGACACGGAGGTGGCACATAATTTTGAAGAAAGGTACGGACTCTTTTATTGTCTTGATGGGTGGCCATTGTGACGAAAGGTACGCACACTCATTTGGTGTTTGTCTTGATTAGTCGTCAATATTTCACTCTCAACTGCAATTAGACTGTTTGATAACGTCAAATCGATGCACGTACGCCGCAAGGTGGTCGGTTGGGCCGGAATAGTGTGGCATCGCAAGGGATACATCTACAACACGGAACACATAAGCCGCTCCCTTTTCGGTACCGACGCATCCACATTGTAATCATCGACAAGGATAAAAGGGGTAGTGTCATCGCAGCTGATTCACGCAAAGTACCCATCAACCCTACAGGACTAAGTGTCATTGCATTTTTTGCTTACTTTCGGGGGTATGAGCCATTTCTCACGTGGGTATGAGCCACTGACGATGGCAGTTTTCGACATGCTTTTCGCTTCACTTTGCTGAGTGCTTGTATCCTTTGCCTCACGGAGCTGTGAGCCATTGCATTTTTTGCTTGCTTACGGGAGTAGGAATGCTTACGAGGGCATGAACCATTGATGATGATAGTTTTTGTTCACGGAGAACAAAAAATAAATGGAACCCAAGCCAGCTTCGCTGTACAACCCAACGTTACTAGACTAGCTTCAGTTTTCAAACACGGCGCTGTTTCGCGGACCGCCACCCGCCCGCGCCTTCGTGGCGCTGCAGTCGCGCCCAGCTTCACTTCCTCACTAGCCGGCTACGCGCGCAGGCCGGACTGAGCACGCGGTGCAGCGTTGGTGTATTCTGTGGTTCGTTATTGACGGCGAATTTCAGCGAGCATGTCATCCGCGAAACTGTAGCATTCGCCGAATTTGTTAAGAATATCAGCAGCCGATGCCGACGTGCTGCATAGGCGGCTATCGGAACGATGTCGACAGTTAGGCGCGCCACATTTTCTGTGCTCCCAGCAATGCGACGCTTCGCTCGGCGTGGAACAGAGCGATTCCTCGTGCCGACCGGGAACTCTCTGTGAAATGCGCGGCACGCGCTCGTGCCACTGGTCCCGCGTTCGTCGTAGTCGTCGTCTTCCGCAACTGGCTGCCTTGTCGTAGATCATTCTAGCGTAGGAAGGAAGGAAGGAAATCAACTTTATTCAGGTCTTGCAGGCCACGAGAGTTTTGGGCTCTCATGGATGGGGCGTCTCCCACGACGGAATAGGGAGGTTGAGTTTTCTGGCGGCGTTGTGGACCTGCTGGATGGCCCAGAGTTGGGGAGCGAGTTCTTCGCTCCAGATTGCTTTTTCAAACTTGCACTTGTCCGGTTCGGAGTTTATCTGAGCTTGCGAGCACGGCCAAAGTAAATGATATACGTTAAGGGATGCGTTGCAATTGGTGCAATAAGACTTGTCGTAGAGCTCAGGCATGTAATGGTGTAGTCGGTTTCGCGTGGGGTATGTAATTCCAATTTTGTCGTCGTAATGTGGAGGCCGCGCTTACAGGGGTATGAGCCATTGTTTAAGGGAGTATGGGACACTCATTGTCTTACGTAACGGACAAATTTATTTTTGAAGAAAGTTAATTTTGAGGAATCACAAACGGCAAATGGTGGGCGAAGGCTGCTAACCACGTCGCTGAGCAAACTCGAGACATCGAAGGCAAGCGACAACGGCGGACTGTGGGCTCGCCATCAGTGGCGTCGTTCTCTCCATCGCAGCCGATTGTGCATGCAACGTCATAATTGAGAAATACTTTAATGAACCCTCGGAATTAACCCAGTGATAAACACAGAGGCCGCACGTTTTAGCTTCGCTAGTCAACCATCTTGGATGAGCCGACGATTTTTTTTTTTTGTGGCTTGTGTGTTTCATCTTTCTTTTTGTAGCGCTTATTTGGCGCGGTGAAAAGCTTCGGTGGAGATGAAGATCATCCTACAATCACGCACTTTGGCCAAACCTTCAGGTTCGTGCGCCTAAACTGCGCAAAACGTTAAGAAACTTCGCGAAACGTTAAGACGACAGGAAGAAACACACGACATTTACAAACGCAGCTTGTGCGCTTAGCTGTATGCGGTTCTTCCTTTCGTTCAGCTTACCTTTCTTTCAGTATGAACCAATTGGCCCAATAAATCTTATTGCTGCAGGTGGATACCGCTTTCTCATGGTATCACTAATTCGGACAAGGGATAACGACAGCGAGCGTAAAGCACGCGCAAACTGCCCGTCCGCATGAGCTCAAGGCTGCGGCGAGGCGTTTTCAGTGGAGCTCGATGGAACGGCGCTGCCATCTGGCGGCTGTAACAGAAGTGGCGACAGCGGCTGTCGGCGCGCGGGCGGAGAGTTTTACAACGTTGGTAAAACCAAACGCAATGATGTTGGGTATAACTGTTTGGATCAGTTCAACCACACCCTTCTTGGCTTTCGGTGTCGCGCTCGTGGAAACTTTTCTGGCTACCAAAAAAAGTTAGATGGTCGAACGGTTCTTTAGAAAAGTGTAGCATTTGCATTGTTGCGGTGCCATTGTTTCTATACATGAATTCGCCATTTAAGTGGAGGGCGTCCAGGTACTCGCCTACGCTTTTGGTGACACGACGACACGCCTTCAAGTGATAGCATGGCTTCATCCTCCTTGCCATCATAGTTGCTTCGGCCAAGCAATGAAAACTATCGTCCTATCGAAAAGACGGTTAAGGCCACTGAGGGGGCCAGCCAGCGGGCCAACGAGCTTGAGGCTCGTCTAACCTGAACACTCGCAAACCATTCCAAGTGGACAGCCGAAACTCGTGAGGCTGGTCACGCTCAAACGCGTGAATCCTATTGCGTCCGCCAGGAGCACAAAGACTCGGAGCAGCGTTTGCAGACCTTGGAGTGGAACAGAGCCACCGAACAAGGGCGCCTAGTTGAGATTTCGGAATAAAGCAACGAACCTCTCCTACGTTGAACGTGACGTAATTGCACGTGAAGTCATTAAATTGCCAGGGTTCTTTTACCTGACGAAACCACGAGGTGCGCCGTAGTGGTGCCCTCCGGATCAGCTTTGACCCCGTAAGGCTTTCTAACGTGCGCCCAACGTTCGCTGCACGCGCGTTTTTGCATTTCGCCCCCATTGAATTGCGGCCACAGCGACCGGCATTTGATCTCTCGACCTCGTGCTTGGCAAGCTGCTAAGTGACCACGGCGTGTGCGTGCAAAACGATACGCTGTTAGGAAATGTGCAAATGACTAAAACGAGGCAGAAAAAAAAAACGAGAGAGACGCATAATCAATAGTTACTTAGGAATTTATTGCAACCACCATGTACATGTACGTCGACTTTATCTTCCTTAGCTTCTACTGTTATTTGAGCCTTGTTTTGCTTCGCCAAACACCGCAAGCGTTGCCTCAAGAAAATTGTTGCAGACCCTGGAGCACAGCACAGCGTTTGCGCAACCATGCACAATCGGCTTCAGAAGCTTACGGTCTGCTGCAGCAGAGGAACCTGTGAATCTTTCCGCAACCCCTAGTAGACAGCCAGGTATTCGCATTTCCAGCATTTTAGTTTATTCGAACAACGCACTGCATTGTGGTTTTACTGGTCATGGCCGCAAAATGCTCAGAAATGCCACGTTTTCTCAGATACCGCAGCACGTAAACTTTGGACGCGCTCTGCACATCCACTCCTGCACATACAATAGAATCCTAAACATACTAGTAGGATTCCTACTGATAGTTTAGCACAGTTATAATACCACTAATTAACGCAGTTCCATGAAACCTATTATATTAAATATCGTGAGCCTAAATAATTTATGCATGAGCTGATGCTCTTACTAATGTGCGACCAGAAAGGGTAGAAGTATAAAACGAGCCTTTGAGACCTGCTAAACTATGCGTGAGGTAAGCATTTATTAGTCAAGATGCTCGAATAGAGGTACGTGAAAAATTTTAAATAGCGCAAGTTAGCGTGGCCGGCGCTCTTGCGGGCTAACGGTGCGGTAGTCTGCGGCGTGTTGTGCCACTTCCGTTTCCGGTTGTGCCTTCGCAGTTGTATCGGAAACGGTGCCACCACCGTCATCTGTGGGCAGGTCCGGTCCGTTCTTTGCCACAAACTCCACAGGATCGATGAACACGGCCTGCTCTTCGGGAGTCGGTGTAAGTGGCTTCATCGCGCGATCTGGAATAATTAATGCGCTTCTATGTTAGCTGCAGAGGTGTAGTGGCAACCAATCATGTACTGATGATTCATGTTTCTTGAACCATACCTTAAATATAGAATCATCCATTTCATGAGAAAAAGGGTATGTTTGTCGTAGCAAGATCGAGTTTACTCCGAGATTGTTGTAAGATTAAATTAGGGATGTAAGACTTTACGTTTCATTTGTAAAATGTTAAATATTCTATTAAGAGAACAAAGTGTATGTAAATGAAATAAAGGCTGCTCAAGAACATCCAGTTAGGTTCCGACCATATCGTTATCTCGTACGTGTTTTTTATCTCTGGATTTCAGGAAAACTTCCAAATTATGAAAGAAAATGTGGTCACGACACTTCTTCATGCCCAGTCGGTCGCAGTCCCATTTTTTTCTTGCGCGCAACGGAACCCTCTTACCCATCGTACCGAAGCGAACGAACATGTTTGCATCTGTGTATAAAGCTTCCGTATTACCTGTTATTTAGGGCCATGGCACAATCTGATTCTTGATAACGTAGGTTATCAGCCTACGCTGGACGCATGCAGCGACCGATCGCCTTCGCAATGGTCATGCGAGCTTCATACTTTCGGAAAATGTCTGAGTGCAGCCAGCCAAGCGTGCCAAAGCAGTGAAGTTTTTTTTTTAACAACGGATGTATTCTTGATCGACACTGTGCCGTCGTGCTGCTTGATGTCACGCTGGTCACGTGACCTGGGAGCGAGAGGGGCGAGAGCGAAGCAGACAGTTGCGTCGCGCCGAGAAAGGGGCGAGTGAGTCAGGCAGCCAATGAGCGTTTGCGAAAACTAGGTCAGTAGAGGCTCGGTGGAGCACAACCAAACGAAGTCATGCCTTGCTCCGCATTCACCCATCGAGAATGGCCTAGACTGCGTATGCTCCCAAAGAAAAAGCCGCACGACGTGAGCACCAGCGAGAGCTTGCGCCGAAATGGGCCCGCCGTCGCATGCTACGGAAGAGTTCCCGTTGTAGTTGTCGGGTATTTCAACATCACCATTTTACGTGATAACTGGATTATACAGCACATGCGTGCGAAGCTTGCATTAACATGTTTTAGCAATGCGTGAGGCAAGGAGCTGACTACGATTAGGAGGACCTGCGCTGATTTAGTCTCTGCGAACGTGACTGACCTGCAGCTGATAGGCGAGCCGCTCGCTGTATGCCATAGCGATAACAAAAGCGTGCTCATGAGGTGTAAGCGACATGAGACAACGGCGTCAAGAACCCACGCAATATCCGGCAACACAAGCTGTATTGCCAAGGCCCGACCGAACAACCCCAACGGAACGCCCCGATAACGAATGAGGTACAACGCCACCTTGAAGAAGCTACGGTCAATGTTCCACTCCGTGAAAATGCAAAGACCAGATCCACTGTTCCAACAGTTCTCGCGGAGTGGTATTGGCCGTAGTTTTTTTTCTTATTTGGCAGGTTTTCACAGCCTGGTAAAAAGTATAAAGAATGAACTCCTAAAATACGCCACTGCCACTTTGTCAGTGCGTGTTTAGGAGCGGGCAATACAAATGCACTGAATTTATTATTACCGCGACAACGTTAAGGAACTCGTGTCGCAGAAAAGGCGGTGTCATCGGCGTCGGCGGCGTTGGCCGTGAGCGAAAGATGGCGGAAGGCAATTCATAAATAAAAACAACTTGCAAGATTGGCTGGATGGGAATCGAAGCAGGGTCTCCGGAGGTCAGCTATGACTTCAATTGTTCAAAGCGCGACAAAGCGCCTCTAGTGAATGCGGTGTTGCCTTAGAAACGGGCCGTAGAAAGGTATACTGTGGTGCATATCGGTAATTATGAGCATGTAAATTACAGAAGTCAAAGTTAAACGCGTAGCGAAATACGTTTCCGCTACATTTCTTCTGCGCTTGGCGCACACGCAGAGCGCTCTTGCGGCAAACACAGAAGATCCCCTCCTCGCAATTTACGGTGCTGCACCGACAGGTTGTGCGCCACTCGCCCGCTTCTACCCTTCGTGTCGTTTGAGGGCATTGGGGCAGTGCGGGTACCAGTGCGAGGATGCCACAATACCCTTGCGTTCAATAAGTTTTCTCGCTCTCTCCTCTTCTAACTTCCAGCGTGCGTCACTCGAACCCTCGTGCTTAGGCGACGCGGCTCCTCTTTCCGCTCACAGCGCGGTTCCTAGTTGTGGCGTCCGATGCGGGATGCCTCTGACGTGATCGCTGCGCCATGGCGCGTCTGCTGGGAAAACGTCCCCTGCGATGTGTGCCGTGCTGCTGGCGAGGAATAATGCGTCTGCGTGTTGCTCCCAAGCGAGACAGAGGACGATCCCATCGAGGCATCGGCCCCATGATCGCGTCCGCCTTCATGGCGCGTCGCGGCCGGCTGTCCGTGCCGATCACGACATTTGGCTCGCGTAGATCCTTTCTCCCTCCGAGACACCGAATTCTTTGGTTCGTTCCGCTTGCTCAATCTTTGTTAATCTTTGTTTGAATCAAGAGCATGCCGAGCAAATGAGTGGGCGGTGCAACGGGGTGCGGTAACGCTGTCGTGGTCCACTCTTGAAGGCGAAGCTTAAGCGTCCTCCAAATTTTTTAATTGTTGCATAATTATAACTAATTAGTCTTAAAATCCCAATGAGAAAGAGAGACACCTAAGTAACTGAATCGGACTATGAACATTAGTCCGTTGGTATGATTGGTGTAAGATGTATCAGTTTATGTTCAACAACAGGTTCACAGTACGTCAACCGGACGGTAGTCTTGCGAACGCAAAGTGGCCGGCATCAAGATCGAGCAGGAAAGGTTAGAAAATAAAGACGCAAGCTACGAGACACGCCGTAGTTTGGCGCAATTAATTCAAGTGACCACATGGGTTTCTCTAATGTGAACCTAGGTTTCAACCCAGAGTAGCGCATTTCAATACCATTTCAGTGCAGCCGCGACGGCCGAGAGTCAAAGCCGCGGCCTCGCGGTCACCACACAAACGCGCACCATATCCGCCACAGTATCCCGCCGTGGTTGCTTAGTGGCTATGGAGTTTGGGTGCGAAAGTGGCTATGTCGTATGGCTGAGAAATCGCAGAGGGTCGGTTGACTGCAAAGCAGTACCACACGACAAGTTAGGCGATTCAGCATCAATTTGAGCTCCAGTGCAATTCGGCAGGCAAAGGAATGCGAGGACAGGAGAGCAATAATTGTGGTAGGGAACAAACGCCAGTGCTTCAAGTTGCAGATACGAACAGGATAAAAAATTGAACGTCACTCCCGAATCAAGCTAGAAGAAATATAACAAAAGGGTCCATAAACACATGCCGCGTGCTTGCCATCGCACTGTGACGAGAACGATTAGTCGGGGCATAACTGCCCTTCTAACAAGATGGCAGACCTACGGCGGACCAGACCTTTCTTTTGTCCCTAAAGGAATGTTTAGATCCCGCCAATTGAAGACAACGTGATTATACTCTCCCAGCTGGATTACTTGCAGAAGACGAGATGAAGTCCCTAAAAAAGTAAAAATGCATTATGGACTATATGAGTTCGCTGATAATTCTTTGAATATACACTTCAGACAACCTATTACAATTTCCAAATGGGAAAGGGTGACTTTGTAGCGGCAACAGTCGCAAGCTTGTTCTACTATTGCTCAAGGAGCGAACAATGAACGTACGGATAGTACGTAATAATCAGTGGTCTTATGAGGGTAGGCTCGTATGCGGCTGTAGGAAAAAACTTTTCCCTACGATAGAATTGTCTGTGTGTGGGGGTACGCGCATGCAAGCATGCGTGCGTACGGACACAGCCGTGGTGCCCGAAAATGTTACAAATATTTCTGCCCTTAGGATAAAAATTGTGTTGAATTTCATGGGAACAGCAGTGCGACGTGAGATTTAACAGGTAATATTTGGGTGCCCATGAGAACTTGGCCTCACAGCGTTGGTACACGAAAAAAGGAAAATCAGTGCACTGAGCAGCCAACATGAAACTGAACATTTTAAAGAATTTATGCATAGTCCCGAGCCCAGAAATAAAGACTGGGTGCTTTGTTTTCTACACTGTAAACAGAAATAAACGCACCTGGGGGTTTTCAACAAGTGATGTGGCCTAAAACCTCCTCATCCCTGAATACCTACTGCAATTTACGGGAGCAACACAGCGGCATTCCCTCGTTTCTCTGCGTTGGCTTGCTGCGGGAGGATTAAGGTGACATGACGCAATTTTACCCCGCTTCGAAATCTTGTTCCCTTCTGAAAACTCTGCACAGGGACTTCTAAACCTACCCCCCTGCCGAAACAGGTTTGTCACGGGGCGCTTCCCATGAAGCTGTGCGCCGCGTCAGCGACCGGCCGCTTTCGGCGGAGCAGGCAGTGCTCATGGCTAACCGTTTATTTATGTCTGCACAGTGGCGTTCAGTGACAGCTTTTCGTCAATTTGTTTCCCGTATTTCCTTCCAGCAAGTGTTATAGGCGTGCCTGAAGCTCACTGTAGCTAAGCACCAAGTACGCAGCTGCGATCGCTTTGCTGACAACGATGAATGCAAGAGGAAATTTTCAAGTGCGGAAAAAGGCTTAAGTGTACCTGGAAGCTGCTCACTGACTGTCTGCTCAGGTTTCTGACTGTACTTTCGTGTTGCGTGACCTAGGCTTGTTTTCCTCAGTACACGAAATGCGACTTTTATGTCCTTGTGAGTACATGCTGACACTGTAGGTTGTATAGGTTTCAAAGGATCGCGTAGCAATGGCAACAGCAGCCACTGTTCGAGCGCCGACGTCCCTGCTAGTGCCACTTGAATGGCATATTTCAAGTTTGTCGCGGTGCTATGTTCCCATTGAGAAAAACTGGAGTACGAGCAACTCTTTTTATACTGTATATCTGTGTGCGGATATGCTCGCCCAAAGAAAAACGGTAGGACATAAGTATGCGTACTGTAAATCAAGCTTCTTGCGGAGCGATGTGAATCCCATTGTTGTCGCGCACTTCTGTTTTGATCATGTCGTTTCTTCCGATATTGCTTTAAAATTATTCTATATCCCAGACACTGATTTAGAAACATGCGTACTGGCTCCGCGTGTGAGAATTCGTTCGAAAGATCAGCGCTTTACCTCCTTTTCACAACCGAGAGGCACTGCTTGTACGCTCAGCAGGTGGTGCGGTAAAAAAAAATATGTATGACTACGCACTTTTCAGCGTTACGTGGGCTCCTGTAGGTCATGATCAAACGTAATAAATTCTTGCTACGCTACTACTATTTCGCACAAAGTTCATTTTGCCATGAAGCACACGCCCTTCCATTTTTCTTGCTTACGGTAAATAACGTGTTACTTTTTGGCCGCGAACGCCGGCAGTGTGCGAAGTCACTTCAGAACTGACCGAATGGCAGGCTAAATTTGAGAAATTACGCCGTTTACTTTATACTCACTATTCTGAATTACCAGTCTTGTGTTCATTAAAGTCTTCTGCAAATTTCAGAGAAACAGATGTGGTGTGAGCTTGCATGTTAGTGGTAATTCTGAATTCGGTTTCGAGGCACACAGTATCCTGGCTGTATATACTGCCAGCGTTGCTTCTTGCGTGTCACGCGTACGTTGGATGTCTTTCGATGTTCTGCATTGGGCGTTTCTGAAATGTTTATGTATGCCATGGATTTATGTGCGTTCATTCACTTCTTTCGTTGAATTTGACGTGGTCTTGTGTATATACTTCAAACTTTGACCAGTAGCCTCTGCATATAAAGATCTTCGCGCAAACTGACGCGATGCCTCATTTTATACTCCCACTGCACGTCAAAAAACTCTGTCCAATGCAAAGTGAAAAAAATAAAAAAATACAGAGAAAAAACTCCCACGGTTCCACGCAATAATTCCGCTCACACGGCGTAAAAATTCTCCAATCATACAGAGTATAATAAACTCCGAAATGGGGGGTCGCTAAAGGACAAGCATTATACTCCCACCTGGGAGTTATTTCCGGTTACAGTGTATTGCCCTTAAACAAATGTTCCTTTGGTAACTGAAAGCACTTTTGCAGCGAATAATGAGAAATTTGGGTAACTCTAGGCCACTTACGCAATAACAGGAAGAGTCCTAAAACGTCGTGTATTATTGAACGTTCAGGCAGGACTAAATAGGCTCACATGTGGCACCTGAGTTATAAACACGCAAGAAAATAATTTTAACTTCTACCCTTCTGCGAGATGCAAGTTTTCCATAGGGGATGTCGGTTCTCCTGACTTAATTTTGCCAGCACTGTCCAATCCAGCCACAGTGTCAAATTTGCGATCTTGCCTATTTTGTCACCGACCGCGCACTTTCGCACTTTCCCATTTTGGCTCAAAACGCCAGCATGACGGGATTCGATGTACAGAAGGGCGCCTTGTGTAGCGGCAATGCACACTTTTCATCGAAACTTTATTGCTTTCGGTCACGAGTGGCTTCGTGCTAACATATTTATCACACACATTCTCAGTGTGACTAACCTCACGTTACATTATGCAGGTATGGAAAACGCGAGCTAAGCCTACTCACGGCTTACGACCATGACGAGTACCAGCGAAAGCAGGCAGGTGGCCGAGGCGACGCAGAGCACGGTGATCCAAGCGTACGCGCTGAGGAGAGGCGCCGTTCTACACGTGACATGGAAATAAACACAGTAAATGGTACACCTTTAGGGTAAGCTTATATTACAGAAACGCCCCTGTTACGAGATTATTCGAATGCACGCAAGGCTTCTTACGCCTGCATTTCAATAAATGTAGTGTAAGAAGTGTAAACATTCCGAATCCCTGCTAGTCCTCCAGTGTTTTATGGACGTTATGCTTCTCATGCTAACTATAGACAAATGAGCCAAGCTTGGCGCAGAGGCATTCAGACTGACCTTCTGTGATGCATTTGCACATGTGTCCGTGCTTGTGTCTACTTTTCTAAGGTACGATTGCACCAGAGGCAGTTGGACACGTCATGGCTCCACTGCAATTTTTGCCGGGTTCCACTGCTAAATGATGACGCCAATCCACGACAAGCTACGCTGTGCGCATATCTAAATAAATACAGAGCAACAATAGTAAACATTAGCCAACTCTGCTAATCGTCTCATTCTCTCTTTGGTTGCTATTTGTTTCCACAAACGTCGAAGCGCCAAAGCTTGGTACAAAGGCTCGTCAGAAGCCCTGACTTTGCAAATTCTGCAGCAGGGTAGTTGCCGTCCATGTTGCTTCCAGTGCAAAAAGCAGACAACTTCACCATAGAAATCCACACGGGGAAAGCTCTGAATTGACAAATCCCACTGACTAACGACTTCATTAGTATGCAGTCAGCATTGCCGGAATGTTCTCCAAAGAAAGCATTTCTTTACTAAAGCTTCGATTGTTCACTATAATATTAATAGGCGTGTTTATGAACGCAGGAACCATGGTATGAAGCAAAATATCGTGCAGAAACTCTTCTGGGAGTTGTCTGATTATGCGTAAGCATTGTGCAACTTATCTCCATGCAGCCCGGTATCCTTCTCAATGGTATGAAATTTTATCCGACCAGAATGCAAACTTCTCAAACATTTTGGGTTGTTATCAACATTATCGGACTACATCTGACCATGATCAATCCTTACCTGTCCTTATCAACCTCATCTGGCATGATCCTAGGCTTATAAACTCTTGTCAACCCTTTTCAATCTCATCGGACTTGATCCCACCCTTGTCAATCCCTGTCAATCAATTCAACCGTGATAAGAACCATCTAACACCCTCATCACTGCTTATCATCCTTATCAACTCACTGATTGTTCATTGATGAACGCCAACATCTTTCCTTTCGAATTTATTCTGTTTTATAGATGAATTTCTTCACAGCAATTCGTTTTATGTGACAGACGGACGGATGGATGGTCGGACGGGCTTTCTTGTTGGGTAGGCGCAGAAACGCTTAAGAATTTGAAGATATAGAATTAATCATCACTAGCCGTTGACCTATTGCAGTAAGCACTAGTTGATATTCTCGTGGGCACTAGCTGAAGGACAGAAGGGCTGCTAAAACGGCACAATGTGGAGACGAACGTTGTCGTAAGGAGATGAATGCAGCAAAAGGGACGCCATGAAGGGACACGCACTGTAGTCGTAAAATTTTCTCTCCCTGCACGCGTTCTTTTAGTGACCGTTATGTATTTCTATTTTGATAATCAGTCTCGGTTGTGTGCTTGTCACTCACACGGTGCTTGAATCGTCGTCCGTGTCGGTCGAGGTGCCTTCTGATGAGCTGCCCGTCTCGCATCGAACAGAATCTGCATTAGGAAATGTAATGTGAGAACGGGTGACAAGTACATTCATACGTATGTACAACTGCATGCGTCTCCGACAGTTGCAGTGCGCATGCTCCACCCACAAGTTCATCTTTTTGAAAACAGTGCATATCACCCAGCCAATGATCATAGAACGCTTGTCACGCTTACTAGACCAACAATTTAGCAATAGCTCTCATTTTCAGAGGTTCTTACAGTGCCAAATGCGGTGAATTGGCTATCTAAAACGTGTAACATAGGGAGGGCTATAAGAGCCACCACAAGAAGGAGCGACGTCCTCTCGACATGGTTCGCATACGAACCGTAGACGAAGCGTAGGCATAGAGCTCTTGAACATTTTCGTTAGTTCAGCTTTTTAATTGTATAGCATAACCTGCTCTGTGAACTTCCAATATTAGTCCTTTAGAGTGTCATTTTCCTCAGAAGTGTCCGACGTAGAAGAATTGGTGCCTGGATCTGTTGGTACATATTCTTGCAATTTAAACCAGTCAGGAAATGAAGAACAGAGCAGTCGATTGTACACAGAACGACTGTACTAATAACTGTGCTTTAATGAAAAAAAAAGTCCTTCTCCCAGAAAACCCAGGCGAGCTTGCGTAGCTCAAGAGCCAAACCACACTCAAAACAACGTTGATTGCATGAGAGACGAAGCAGCTACCGCCAGTGCGATAGGAAACTTACATCCTTCTCTATCAGTGAGATAGCCTGCTCGAGTGCCCTTTGCTTTAGACATAACTGCCCAGTCAATGGTCGATTAGATTCCTATAAATTTAATTACCTTTCGTGACGACGGCTATGTGTGCTGGTGCTTTTCCCCTAGTAGTAAAAAGTTGTTGTTACCGTATCCGTCTGCTCACTCAAAAGTCGTTAAGACGAATTGCTATGAGTAGTTTTCGTAATACACTACAAAAGAGCTGCCACGACAGCATAATGTCAAGTTTGTGCAACGAATTTAAATTGGAACGAGTTGGAAGCCCCCGATTTTTCAAAAGTGCTTTTGAATGCACCGACAGAGACGTTGCTGCAAAATATTAGGCAACGAGACGAAATTAGGGCTCACCCCACAGGAGTTGCACGGAAAAATATTTGAACTGATGCCCTACGTGCATAGGGCATCGCTGCTGTGAGGCAGGGCGTTAACGTCGTCTCTTCTGCTCCATGCAAACTTTCAATTGTTTGTTGAGGTGTGGTGCGTGACAGCACTATTCTCGTTGTGTATACTACGCTGCACAAAACCCTTTACATTACACGTGCGACATGTGTGGTGTACGAGATGCCGCGGAAATGTGAAAAAAGTTTACACCGGCCAAACTGGTCGGTGTATCACTGAGAGGCTGTGAGAGCACCACATTGCTTTGAACACTTCTGACGGCGCAAATCTGCCTAGCCATTGTCGGGAATGCGGCTGCCTGCGGCTTTTTTTTTCTATGTTGAAATTCTTGCTTAAGGCAAGAGCAAGGGGGAGCGCGAAATTCTCGAAGCGTATCACATCAGCATGCAAGAGGATAATTGCATATGCACAGCTTCTGTCTGAGTGATCCTGAAGGAAGTAAGTTCCCTCTCGCACTGGCGCTTGCTACTTGGTCTATCTTGTAATCAACGTTGTTTTGAGTGTCGTTAGCTCTTCAGCAGTGCCAGCTCGCTTGCGTTTCCTGGGAGACAGGTTCTTTTTCAATAAAGCACAGTTGTTAGTCCAGTCGTTGTGTTCCCCACTTCTCTCCTCGGTGCGTCGTCTTATGACTGGCCTAATATCAGGAATATCTGTCGTATATTGAACCATAATACACCAATACATCTGCTTTTAGAAGTACTATTGAAGAATGGTTTTGTTAATCCGCACTTTCAAATCTTTTCTTGTAATTATTATGCCCTATTATCTGCACATGCTCTGTATTTCGTTCCACTGCCTTCTGTAACGCCTTCGGGCCTTGAAGGAACAATAAATAAATAAATAAATAAATAAATAAATAAATAAATAAATAAATAAATAAATAAATAAATAAATAGATTATGCGTGTTTAGCGTGACCGGAAATCACCACGGAAAAAATTGACAGGCCGAACTAAAAAGACAACGGACGAGCTAGGCTCATCTAAAATGTCTACGAGATAGCTCGGCATGAATGAGCTAGGCAGGACCAAAATTGGTGGCTGGATCTTAGCAACGGTTGAGACTTTATTTATATATCCAGAAGGGGCAAATATGACATCGATAAACAATCCAATTTCTCTAACCCTCCCCATCACCATTTAAACGGGGTGCCTCAAGGCGAGGACCAGTTCCTTGTTTAGATTCCCCGAAAGTTCTGAACGATGACAATGCAGGCACGAGAGATCATAGATTCAAGAGGCTGAAAGCGGGAAATTATACACATAAGTGCAAGTAAAACCGAACCGCCAAATAAAGGAATTACAGTGGGCTCTTTCTATCGCCAGCGGGCACCCCATGTTCACACGTTCTGCACCATAAGTTTGGCACACTAATTTTGCGTTTACAAAAAAAAAAGAAATGTCAAGGACCTTGAAAAACTCTGCTCTCTTGGTCTCCTGTGTGACAGCAGTTACACATGTTTACTATAGGCGGTCGTAGCTGGAACAAGCAAGATTTTGTAAGGTTTAAGCTAGGGAGAAACTGATTCTTACGTTCCACACTGCCGTTATAGCGCATTGACCGACTATGTTATTGAAAGTGTGTTCCTCAGTCAGTGTTACAAGCTTTGTTAGTTGCTTTCTATCGTGTTAGCTCGCGGCTAGGTTCGCGTTTGTCCATTGCGAAAGTGGTTGCTCTTCCACCAACTCCGAGGGGAACGCATTTATTATAATAGCGGTATGCCATAAAGATGGTTTTCAATATAAATTAAACGGTCACTTGCGCAGTGTGCTGTGAAATAATATTTTTGTGTCTGCGTCATAAACTATAGGTTGAAAAAAATTATTTATTTATTTATTTATTTATCTATTTGTTTATTTATATATGTAGCTTGCTTCGTGTAGGTTGTAAGCCGGAGTGGGATACAAAACTAAAAATATTGATTTCAGCGCATGAATATGCGCTCTTAAAATTGAGGTATAACTTAAACAAGCAAGACGCACTTTTTATTCATGCTACAGGGTCAATTTGTTTCTACGTCATGCGATGCAGAGCTCCGCAATCCGCATGTAAGGACAGCATTAGGTGACAGCCAAACCACAAGTGCACGGAAAAAAACAAGATAACGCGATTTCGAGCAAATTTGCAAGCTTAAAAATACGATAGCGCGGCGGGGGGAGATAACTGCAGGGGAAATGCGTGGTCGAGCGTCTTACAGAATAGAACAACGAGCAAAAAATGTGCAATGAAGTTAAGAAAAAGCTGACAAGCATGTTTTTCGGATTGGTAAGATGCATTGCGATGTCGGGCGTTCCGCAATGTCACCTGGGAGACTCGTCAAGACAAAATACTTTATTTCTTTGAATCGAATGAATGCGTGCTCCAGGTCAGAACTCAAAGCATTACGCACATTCACTTATCGTTTGCTTCTTACGAAATATAGGGTAGATATTTTTCAGACATTACAGTCCCACCGCGGTTCTAGAAGTTCAAACTCGGCCTGTTTTACCAAGTAAGCTTAGTGGCTGATTTTTGCCAGCTATCACACTGATAAACAAAGCCAGCAGGCTTTCTCTGGATGGTTTAATTTGTTTGTGTTATAGTTCGTGCGTGGTTCCCGTATTACTGGTGCATATTCGTGAACCGGTCGTGTAAACGTGCTGTATGTCAATTTCTTATTCTCTTGACGAAATTGCCATGTAACTAGATTTAGGTTAGGTAAGCACAGGTTAGGTTACCGGTAACATTAATTTTGACGTCATTGAATGTTTTTTGGTTTGAGGGAATAAATGAAAAATGTATAAATGACAACTCTGCTATGACGCAAAAGGAAGTGTGTTGAAATCAGGCTCTTTAGGGGAAGGAAGAAATTCTTTATCTGCATGCTTGGCTAAATTAAAGTCTTGTGCAATTGTTTATAATAAAGTATACAGCATCACAAGGAATCTTGCAACCATTAGCCGATTCCACGAAATTGTATGAAGAATACAGAAACATTTGCGATTATTTGCCAAAGGCAGAGACTTCAGCCCAACATGAACTCTTCAAACTAGTGGCCAATATACGATAGACCGCGGCGTAAGATTCTCAGCAACCCATTTCCCTCCATCAAAAGATTGTATCTCTCTGCAGTGGACGCAGCCTTCCGGCAGAGTTTCATTATGAGTTGCTAACGCTTAATTAGGCGATCAAATTAATTTTCTGATAGCTAGCGCATGACTTGACATCCGTAAAGATATTGTACGAACACTTTATGTGAGAAAAAAAAGTGGCTCGACCCTGGGAAATATAGAGTAATTTCCCAATGCACATGACTAAGTATTCGAGAGGAAATTGCTTAGAGTGCACCGTTAAACGCCTAATACGGCTCTACTAAGTTTACGGTTTCCTTATTAACCTATCCGCGTCGCGGGATAACGCAACAAATGGTTTCTTCTCAATGTTGCATGGAGTTATCCTTAAAGAGCTCCTCGTCTCAACTACTAGTGAGCTGTACACTAACGAAAAACGTGGATTGCTTGTAAACAACACTTCATTTTTATTTAGTCTTCTGATAACCTAGGAGATATTGTCACATTATTGACCATTGAGCTGATACAGCGGAAAATAGATATAGTTGATAAATACAATTTAGACAAACAAAGCACGTGATAGATTGTGTGGTCTCTTGCGATTAAAAGGAGCTATCCGAAGCCAAAAGCTACTTCTAAAGCTTTTTTTGCGGCCCAATTTATGCCTGTAAGACCCTGCTGCCACTGACAGGGCACGCATGAAAACACGCGAAAAGATTGTAATGAGTGAGCCAGGAAGCGCGATCTAAGTTTAAAGAAAAATGAACTCGTCCACAAGAAGCTGTGCAAGAACTGCACGTGTGAGGCGCCTTTGCGTGAAACATAAAAAAAATTGCTGCAGGAACAAGAATCAGGCCCCCACATGAGCTAATTGAGGCCTGTTACATTGAAAAGCTAGACAGAGCTCGCATTGGTGTTCCGTCTGCAGCACTGCACGGGCCGGATTTTTCGGCCCTGTCCCGGCCGCGTTTTTACATTTGCTAATAGGTACCAGCGGGGCGTGGCGATTTTGACTGTGCTCGACATTTCTGCGCAGGCGCGAGCAAGAGCGGGTGCGAGAGAGGAAATCCGGGGGCCTTTGCTCCTTGAATATGTGACTCTGCCTAGGCACTATGGTGGAGAAGTTTCTTTGCGCTTTTAGCGTGCGTTTGTCTCTAGGCGTGCCGGCATGGCGGAGGGTCGGTCGTGTTTACGCTCCGCCGCTGACTGCCTGCGAAGTGAGGCACTGGGCACGGAGCCCCCATTTGGTGGTCACTGTCTCTGGAGGGGCAAGGTTCCGACTTGGGTTGTATAAGACGCGGGTCACTTCGTTAGTCGCTACGATAGACTGCATTTTTTCAAGCACTGCTCCAGGATGGCACATGTAACTGGCAAAGCGAGGACTCAGGAGAGCACCTGAGGTTATATTAAAGCAGGCGGCGCAGGATCTCCGGGGCACCTAAGCGGTAGCGGGGGCATCAAAGCTGGAAACAGGGTGGCCCGTGGATTGGGGCCACGGAGGCCGAAGCGTGCCAGGGGGTGTTCGCATAAAAAAGTGGCTGTCCGCGGTAGCAGACAGCCGATCTTATACTCCCCTGGCACGCGCAGGCATCTATGAGGCCCAACCCAAGGACCAGTCCGGCTTCTAGCTTTGATGTCCCCCTTGCCGCTTTGGTGTCCTGGAGGCGCCGCCAATAATGCGAAATACTGTCACATTGTTTTAATTAGCAAGCAACACGATTGAATAAATATAATTACGTCGAGCCGCCAACTTACGACGCTTGGTTCAGCACTACCGTGCCCCGCGACTTCTGCCAGCGCGCCTAGGGACAAGCACAGAGAAGACGCGCTAAGAAACTCTTCGGTAATGCCTAGGCAGAGTCGTATATTCAAGGAGCAAAGTCCCCACATTCCCTCTCTCGCACCCGCTCGTACTTGCGCACGCGCGCAAACGTCCCTCGTCTCCGCAAGTGCCATGCCAGCTGTACCTACTAGCAATTGGAAATACGCGCCCCGGCACGGGCTACGGCACTCACTAAAAAGCTTAGCCAGGCTCCTCGTGTACATGACCAGGCCCGGCCTCTAAGTGAGAAAAAAGTATCTTTTTTTTAGCAGCCATTGTACCATATGTGTTAGCCTTATCTTCCAGGGCTCTAATCAGCTCCAATGTATAAGCAACACAATACCGAAATCCTTGTTTTTTCAATTGAAGCATCCGTGATCTGGCCCATTAGCTATGCTGTAATTTTTCCGCTGGTGCGCACGTATTTACCTCGATCGTATGGTTTGTTGCTGTCAGGTTACTAGCATATATATATATATATATATATATATATATATATATATATATATATATATATATATATATAGATATCAAGATCATCAGTCTATTCATGTTCACTGCAGGACGAAGGCCTCTCCCTGCGATCTCCAATTACCCCTGTTCTGCGCCAACCGATTCCAAATAGCACCCGCAAATTTTCTAATTTCTTCACTCCATCTAGTCTTCTGCCATCCTCTACTGCACTTCATCTTCTCTCGGTACCCATTCTGTTACCTTAATAGTCCAACGGTTATCTAGTCTGCGCATTACATGACCTGCCCAGCGCCATTTTTTTCTCTTAATATCTATTAGAATATCATCTGTGCCCGTTTGCTCTCTGATCCAAACTGCTCTCTTTCTGTCTGTTAAAGTTATGCCTAGCATTCTTTGTTCCATCGCTCCTTGCACGGTCCTTAACTTGTTCTCAAGCTTCTTTGTCAGTCTCCAAGTATCTGCGCCATATGTCAGAACCGGTAAAATGCACTGATTCTATACTTTCCATTTTAATGATAACGGTGAACTCCCAGTCAGGAGCTCGCGATATCTTTCGTATGCGATCCAACCCATTTTTATTCTTCTGTGAATTTCCTTCTCATGGTCAGGGTTCCTTGTGATTAGTTGACCTAGGTAAACGTAGTCCTCCACAGACTCTAGAGGCTAACTTGCGATCTTGAACTCTTGTTCCCTTGCCCCAGGTTATTTATCATTATCTTTGTCTTCTGCATGTTAATCTTCAGTCCCCCTCTTACACTCTCCCTGTTAAGGTCCTCAATCATTTGTTGTAACTCGTCTGCATTGTTGCTGAGTAGAACGATGTCATCGGCAAACCGAAGGTTGTTGAGGTATTCGCCGTCGATCTTTACTCCTAAGCCTTCCCAGTTTTATAGCTTGAATACTTCTAAGCACGCACTGAATAGCATTGGAGTGATTGTGTTTCCTTGTCTGACCCCTTTCTTTGTAGGTATCTTTCTACTTTTCTTGTGGAGAATTAAGGTGGCTGAGCAATCTCTGTAGATATTTTCTAGCGTATTTACGTAAGTGGTCTGTACTCCTTGATTACGCAATACCTCTATGGCTACTGGTATCTCTAATAAATTAAATGCTTTTTGGCAATCTATGAAAGCCATATAGAGAGGTTTATTGTACGCTGCGGATTTCTCGATAACCTGGTTAATGACATGGATGTGATTCATTGAAGAGTAACCTTTCCTGAAGCCAGCCTGCTCCCTTGGTTGACTAAATTCCAGTGTTGTCCTTATTCTATTGGATATTGTTTTTGCAAACATTTTATATAATACTGGGAGTAAGCTAATGTGCCTATAATTTTTTACTTCTTTAACGTCACCGTTTTTGTGGATTAGTATAATGTTTGCATTCTTCCAATTTCTGGGACCCTAGCAGTCGATAGTCACTTTGTATAGAGAGCCGCAAGTTTCTGTAGCATTATTTGCCCTCAATCTTTGATTAGATCGACTGTTATTCCATCCACTCCGGCCACTTTTCCCCGTTTCATGCCTTGCAAGGCCTTTCTGACCTCGTCTCTAGTTATAGGAGGAGTTTCTGTATACTGTTCAGTATTGTTCTGAATAGAGCGCTGTTATATATATATGTATATATACAGGCGATATCACAAATATACACCCAAAAATAAACACAGAAATAGACAGATACACTCCTTGCGTTTGTAAAATAATTGTGTGTTAGACTGGGGTCCCACAGAAATAGCATCGAACCCACTGCCGACACGCGAGGCGCAAACTGTGCTTGGGATTTGCGCCGGGCACACTATTTCACTGATTCAACCGGAGCCCCTTAGGCTGCCCCTAAACTTTGCCTGAACAAACATGACAGCACCCATCGAAGCGACGGCTCTCACCGAGCAACAAATTGGGTTACGTATTTTGGTAGAATAGCAGCTTGGGCTTGTTGGTTGAAGTTTTGCGCTGGTAACACCAGGAAAATTGACCAAGATTCATGTTGACGCGTGAACTTCGTAAGATAGCAGAAGTGACTGCGGCAATCGCTTTCTCTCAACAGGCTTAATAAAGATGGATTCTTTAGACAGCGGCGATTCCGAATTCAATTCTCCACTTAATGGCTAATAGGCTTAACACTTGTGGATTAACACGGTTAACAATGAAAGCACGTAAAGTTGGTTGCTCAAAACTAAGAGCAAAAATTGCTTGCTGCTGATAGAATAACCTATAAATCGTAGTTAAACGCGACAACATGAAAAATCAGTCACCCTTCTTATCAGAAAATGATAAATTTACTTATTATTTGTTATAGCTTTTTTGATGTCGTAGTGGTGCTGAAGGCGGAAGACGCTATCCGCAAACGCAAAGGCATAGCGAAGTCTCATTCTACAGAACTTCACTTCCGCGTGCCCCAATGCTGACACCCTCAAAGCCATTTGGGGCTCCTAGAGTTACTGTATATGGCTAGGTGCCCCCAACGTTTGGGGCCCCTATTCTAATCTCTCTAATTTCATAGTATCGAGAGTTGTAGTAAGTGCAATGGCAAAAGCGGTAACATGGAAATGGCTTGAAGAAAGCTTCTTCTTGCGCAATATACTTATCCTTAGGTGCAAGCAAAGTTTGTTTTTGTAGAAAAGAAAAAGAAAATTAGGACGGTCTGCTTTTGTCTTTGCTAGGGTATGCTAAGAGCCAGCTCTTTCCACGCGTAGCTTCAGATTGGCACAGAATGCGTTGAAGCATGCAATGCGTAATGTTTGCGTGTTTTTGAAAGCGCATGTTAAGCCATTTAATGAGTGGGCCCGAGTCCGGCCCAGGCCCATGGCTTCAAGCCCTAGCCTAACCCGAGCCCACCGAAAAACGCTTCGGACAATCTGGCCCGGGCTTTCGGGTCGCCGCAGGCCCATGCAGTACTCTAATTCCGTCTATAGAATAGCACTCCGGAGATTACATTCATTGCCTGCTGGTAATCTCTTAGAATTGATTGATACCTTCTGTGTATGAGACTAAGCCAATGTTTATTCATCGGTCTGAGCCGCAAGGTAAATAACTTGGAAGGGTCACCCTTGTCATAGCTATTGTTTTCTTCGTGGTTGTATCTTCATTTACGCTTTTTCAAGGGAAACCATGCCCTAGACCTATAACAAACCTCGCCAAGAACAAACTTTTCTGAAACACTGTATGCCCATTTATAACTACAGGCACATCCACGGTGCAAGGAAACTCTCTCGCTACGTTTGCCGTGCGCGACCTACTATTGTGTGAGCAGCTATGCGCTAACGAATTTGTCCCCGGAGTGAAAGATGGCTTATCCCATTCGCTGCATTTCCGACAGTCTTCATGAACTTCGATAGAGTACGTGCCTGTTATTTGACCTCCGAGGGTGTGATACGCCCTTAGAGAACGTACTCGGACTCTCAAAAAAGTAAGTGATACGGCCAGTTAACAAAAACAAGAAAAATTCAGTTGTATCAGTAAAGCACCTTTCTACACAACCAAAAAAAGGCACACGTAGCGCGAGAAGGGGTATCATGAGAGATAAAAGGCGCAAAAACGAAAAGCTGGCGTCGACTCCATCTTAAAGTTTTCGCACGAACTTGCCGTGGTGCCACGGATTCTGGCGGCGCTTGCTCAGGCCCCGTCAATTTTTTTATCAGCCCGAAGATTTATTTATTTTTCATTTATACAAAATGCCTTAAAGGCCCTCTGGAAGAGGGTGCGTATTGTATCATACTTTAATGAAGCTAAACACTGAACTTGGCAGGTTTCTAAATCATTCTCCGATTTGCAAAAGCACCTCTACCAATAAGTACTCCGAAATCCGTGACGTCACACGATCGTACCAGCGCCAGGGTTCACACCTCAAATTATAAACAAAGAAATGGCATGTTTGGCATTTCTTTTAACTTGTTTCCGCGCAATACCGAAAATAGAGGTTTGAAAGCATACTTATCAATCTGAACTGACTTTTTCATGAGCCTTTAAATATGAAGTAGATGAGCATCCGACCGCCTTGGTTTTTAAAGAGCATCTAGGCACAGGCGGTTAGTGGTACAGTGACGTCGTACATGTGGTTGATAGCGGGTGACTCACTGGCTGAGTTCTTGGCGGGGAAGTCCGACGGGCGTAGTGGCCGCATTTTCTCCGTGTACACAATGCGGTAGGGAAACGGGTTGCGGGGCGTCGGAGGCTCGTCCCAATAGCCACTTTCGTCTGTTGGAAGAGGACGCGAACACAAACAGTATGCAAGCTCGGCTAATTTACAGCCAGTGTTCTTGAGGGCTCTTTCCCCTCACGCTTATTAACGTTGGCGGCGATTCCGGTGGTAGTCGATATTGTTGACCCTTTTAAACAGGAAAGATATCAAAATTGAGGCATTGTCATCAGATTCGTTCAACATAATCATTTTTGGTCACGTGTTCCAAAGGCCATCTTACGGTAATCACAGCCTTGAGACAACATGTCCATGGAAAGATAATGGTTTTATAAAGTGCAACATGCTTTGCGCTTAAAAAATTTGCAGTAGCTGTACTAAGCCTATAAACAGGGCTGCGGGGATATGCCTTAAGAGGAAGCTTTAGCTCGAGTGCTCCTATCTAAATACATGTAAAAGGAGAATTCGTTTTTCTCGGCAACCACTGCACCAAATGTGACGAGGTTTGTTGCATTTAAAAGACAAACTTAAAATCTGGTGACTGATGGTTTCGAATTTTTGAGTTAGGCCGTCAATTTTTTGTTAAAAATTGGCAAAAATTGAAAATTTTCAATAAACGAAACTATCAAGTTTACAACTCCGTAACTCAACCACAAAAAATGATAATACAATTCTGTGAATTGCATCTAATAGTACATCTAAAGCGGACAAAATTGATATGTTACACATAAATATAAAAAAAATTTTATGATAGGGAAATGCAACTTTTGCAATACCATTGTAACCAACGTAACACATTCACGTAAGATGTAAAATGACATACTGAATTTGTCCACTTTGAATGATCTAATGGATGCCTTTTACAGAACCGCGATATCAGTTCTTGATGCAGAGCTATGAATTTGTAAACTTCGTGCTTCTATTTTTTTCAGACGGTCAAATATTTGAAAAACGTTTTAAGAAAATTGAAGCCCTAAATCGAAATTCCGCTTCCAGTAGTCAATAGAATTTAACTTTCTCTTTCAAATGCAACAGATTTCATCAAAATCGGTCCAGTGGTTACCTCATAAAAACGTTTTTGCGTTTTACATGTGTTTGAATAGGCCGCGTCGGAGTTGAGCCCGAGCTAAAGCTTCCTCTTAAATCAGGTACTTTATATTTTCCAGAAAAAGAACAAAGCTTTCAGGCCAGTATTTACAAGAAGATCCTATTGTAGAATTGTTCGTGTGATAATATGACACCCACTATCAAAGCTATACATGCAAATAATGAAAAGGGTCATGCAATGGCTGAAAAGCACTTACAAACGACAAGTATTGTTCTTTCGGCCCTTTTTGTAAGGTGAAACATGAGAACCTTTTTCATAGCTATTTCCAAAATATAGCGCCGCTCATAAACAATGATTAGGGGCGATATCTAAAAGTCCGCAAACATCACAGCACACGAATTCTTTTTTGTTTTGCTGAAATGGAAATGTGGCCGCCGCTAGCAGGCGTGAAGCATATAACATCGTCCTCAGCAATACAGAACTAGTCACTGAGACAACGCGATGGGTAACAAGTTTACTTACCTGGCAAGGGTTTGTCCGGAGAAATGGCCCCTGTATGAAAATGAAATAGAGAAGGATGTGAATATATCGCCTTAAAGAACTACATTTGCTCGACCAATCTCGAAGAAACAGCTAACAGGGTAAAACATGCGCCATTGAACCCGCCATTGGATTAAAAAAAATAAAGTACCTGTCGCGATTCCTGGCATGACCGCAATGCAAACTGCTCGAGGTGTTATAACTGGAGGCATAGCCGCACTCGTCAATGAAGAGACTCCACATCAACTGTTGGCGCCAATCACCCAAGCAGTATCCTGTTCATGACAAAGTGGCTACCGCGTCAAGCTTCAAGAAACAAACATCGACCAGCGTTACATTACTTTGTTCAATCCTCGCGTGAAGGTGCCCGGTATTGTCATCGCGATAAAATGAGCTGCTTGCATGCAAGAACGCGCATATCTAGTGTGTACTTTTCATGTGCGAGTTCAGTTTAAATCCAAAATTAGGCGTCGGCCGACTGCATTCAAGTCACTTACAATTTTATTTTCGGTTGATGGACGGCGCCATCTTGGGTGGCTATGAGAACAAGCTTTTCAAAGTGATGCTGACTATCGGTACGATAAAAAAAGGTCGCCACAAAGCGAAAGCATCTGTGCAAAATGCATATATATTAGCTGCAGTAGTGCTCATCTCCATCCTTTGTCACACCAATAAGTTTCGCTCGAAAGGCGATGCACTGATATCGATAGCAATGTATGAGACACACGAAGCAGTGTCCATAACTTAGTCGGCCGTATCAGTTGCAGTAAATTTAACTTAGTTATTTAACAAATATGCTGCCACGTTCACACAGGAGAGCATAAGCATATATCACTCGGTGACCTGCAAATACTAGCGGTCACAATACTGGCATGATGAATACCGCAAACAGAGCGAAGGGAACGCTTCTGCGGCCTCTTGCCTCAACGCGTCTCCTAAACTTGAGGTTCCGCGACTTCACACAGTAGGCATGCGGAAAGACAGTGCATATGCACCCGCGAGCCATGGTGGCTCGCCCATTTTTTGCACCAGATTAACTCCAAGATATGACTGGGGCGGTGCGCGCACTGAGCAGCGTGGAAAGCCAGGGGCAGCCATGGCCGGTATTGCGCAAGAAACCTCGTGAGCCCACGTGACCTCCTTAGCGCGCGAATGATTGTGATACCGCGCAGTCCTTTCGGACTCTTGAACTTGAACCTCTAAAAGCTGAGATGAGTTGTTTGCAGGTGGTACATCTCAAACAAGATTTGCCGCGAGCTGTGCCGCTTTATTACCTTGACATCACGTGGGCAGCTAGACGTAAACAAAATCTGCACATATACCAAGAAAGATGAGCAAATGTGCGGTGAGTACTGCCGAGAGAATAAAAAATAAATCTTTCATTCCAAAGCTTCATCTGGAGGCTCGTCCACAGTGGTCCCTACAGTAGCGGCTAGCCTATCCACTAGCCGCTACTGTTCCCAGCTTCAGCTTTGTAATATGGCTCTATTTAGCGACGGCTTCTTAATTTCTTATTGGTTTATTTTGTTGGGGCGGAGCTCCGTCGCCGTGGTAGTGGCGGAAGCGTAGAGCACCGCTATACGTTTTTGACGACTCATTTTTGAGGCGAAAACGACTCGGAAACCCTGTCGCCTGACGGAAACTGGTGCCATGACGGTGACAGATTGCACCCGCCTTAGAGATTGGCCCACACTGACCATCCATTTCCTCATAGCTCATAACGCTACAAATTCGTTGCGCGACACTGCACCACCCTGGAGTGGCCTTCAGGATTCAGCCAGATCGTAACGGAAGAGCCTTTGGCATTTATTCGCTGAAGCGAAGAGAAAGCGGGGCCATTCTTTTCACGACGACCGTCTACGGGAATTCATTGGATCAATATAGTGCCCAAGGTATTGCCACCGCCAAAAAACGAATTGTGTGAGACGTGCATTGTAGCGGGGTTCCTCTCTCACTTGCCTAAGAAAACACGGCGCCAGTTAGCGCCGCCACCGCAAAGCCTGCGCCGGGCCTGCGAATTGCCTAGAGCGCCGGTGAGTGCGAACCCTGTTAAATGCTTCACGTGGCCACCGGCCTATTTACTTGCACTTCTTTCTGGACACGAGACGCCATCTAGTTACACTGCCTAGAAATACACGCGTGGCCTCCAAGAAAGAAACAGCACAATGAACCAAAGTTCTAATGTTCCAATGAACATATTTGATGCCAACCTGGGTCCTGGCTATGTGCCAGTATGTGCTTGCGCTCCTCTATGAAGTTCATTAACGCCAAACTGGGCAAATAGGTACGTGTCACTGAGAAGTGTGCGGCCTTACAATGACTAATACATACCCAAATTTTTTTAGATGCAAATTGGAATCGAACTCGCGCGGTTCTTGAAGGACAGGAACCCGTCAAATTAGCAGGGTCTACCATAACTGGTCTGGCTACGCACCACTTTTCAATGAACCTCTCGCTAACTTGGGTCACTGAGCATGCGCCACCGAGTGTGCATCCAAGCTACGACACAATGCTCAGGGTTTGCAGGCACCGACGGGCCACGTTTCTTGTCTCGGAGGCTGCGTTCGGAGTTCTCGGCAGTCACACTAGATGTCACAGTGTGTCGAGAAAGCTGCAGAAATTTTGAAAATTGTCTGTTGATGCGTCAGAATTTTTTGGCTCTGCTGTGACTTCTTCTTGCTTAGTGTTCCGTACTTGCTTTTCTTAGTTTATGCGCGTGTGCCCATGGTCTTTCCGGTGGCAAAGAATGCTTACGCTGTAGTAGATAATTGTAAGCATATCCCGCCACATTCGGGCGGCGCCTTCAATGCAACCGTACCAATTAAGCGGGAACACCGGAAACGACCGGCGCCTCGACGGAGCAGAGCGTTGGAAAGGAAACACCAGCTCCCGGAATAGCGCGTGAGGCGTTGCGTGATGGGAGAGTGCATCGGAGCGAATCCATGTCACCCTCCCTTTCGCTCTCGGAAGCCTGTGGAATGCACGCGTTCTTTGTCCACGCAAGCTCTCGCTTTCGTTCTGACTGTGCCTCGGTAAGGCCCAATGAAAACGTGCCAAACATCACAACGTGCTCGCTTGCCCGCGAGGTGTTCATAATTCGAAGGACGCTCGGCAGCGTGCAATTGAGCCTTAGGCCACCCCAAAATCTCAACTTGGCTCAGCCCCAAATGTAGCATGCCCAACCCTGAATTTTAATATAGCCCAGCCCCAAATTATACGTTGGGCCACCTACAAATCTTAGGTTGGCCCAACCCACATTTCAAGTTGGCCCAACCACAAATTTCAAGTTTAACCAACCCAAACTTCAAGCGGACCCACCCACAAATTTTACGTTGACCTACCCCCAAATTTCATTTGGGCCACTCCTGCTGTAAGCTTCCACATGCATGTTCTATGAGCCCTTTGTGTCACTACGGGTGTTCTATTTTTCTTTGTCTTTTTTTGCTTTAAATTGTTCTTTATCGCTTCATAGGTACGAACGATTTGCATTTACACCATCATAATGATTAGATGTCTTTGCAAATTTTTTATTTTTGTGCCGATATAAGACATTACATATTTCGCGTGACAGGGCTGGGGTGCTCGCTAAAGTATGCTTACGCATTAAAAGAAACGGGAGGGCGGAGACCAGTTGCTGTATGAGGCGTTTGTCGGCGTCGGTATGCACCAAGGCACCATATATTTCGTAGGCTATGCGTGGGTTTCGCAGTGACGATGCTAGATGGCGCCGAGTGTTCTCGGGGACGCGCTAAAGATGAGTCCTACTGCAGTGCAAACCTTCCACATTCCTCCTTTTGACGGCGCCAATGCATTGTGTCGCTATATGGACTAAATGCTCAACGAACAACCGTAAACAGTCATCGTAAAATGGTTTCAGCCGATTGTTCGCCATTGAAAAATGACCTATAGCAGTGACCCTACCTGGTGCAAATACGATTAATCCAAAATTGGGACATCCATTGGCCCACGCCTTTTAAGTCAAGTAAGCATCACAGACGTTTAGAAGAGCTGCGCATACCAAGTTATACAAGTTGTTCGGCAACGTGGTTTCGAATGCTGTTCCCTCAACACAGCGGCCCAGTGCGTTATCATTTTTACCATGGAGCATCCACGGTCCCAGGCTGACGGGTAAACGGTTTCAGACATAGATACGGCAACCCCTAGAAAATGTGCGATGTACCTTAAGAATTGTAATCCCACTAAAACAAAACTGTGGTCCTGCTTTCAACATCGGATTATCATCGTCGTTGTCGTCTAGCTCAGGTCCTCACACATAGTCCGATGTCACACACACACACACACACACACACACACACACACACACACACACACACACACACACACACACACACACACACACACACACACACACACACACACACACACACACACACACACACACACACACGCACGCACGCACGCACGCACGCACGCACGCACGCACGCACACACACACACACACACACACACACACACGCACACACGCACACACGCACCTTTTGAACAACCGTTAACCATACGAGATAGCGAGCTACGTCCAAACTACTTCGCAGAACATCGTTTCTCACAGTGCGAGGGATGTGCATAACTTATCTATCCTCTTGAAGTAGGTACACAACTTAATTAAGCATTTCGTTGGATCAAATGACAACTTATGAATGTGCTCCTTGTAGCTTCGATGAATACTTTACCATGTAGTCTACGTGTCAAGCTGGAAGTTCGTGTGAGTATAAAATCGAATATTAAACTACAAATACTCGTACTTTACTTATAACACTTCTTCAAGAACACCAGTAAATTTAAACGTTACTAAAGTGCCATGGCCTCAACAGAAACTGTGCAATATTTTTCATCTGCATTAAAAAACCATGACGCAAGTACTGCTTACCTCGTGCAGTTTATTTAATTTCTGATATTATGAGGTATTTCCTCCTGATAACTGCGACGAGGCACGAAATGTACTAAGGCTTAAATTTTCAGTTGATTACGTTTGGGGTGACTTCAGTTTAGCACGACGTTATCGCCAACGAAAATCCTTAGTGTGGCAACGTGTATCCAGTTCATGCCGCCGATGCAATAGAAATTAATACGACGTGAAAGTAAGGGGGACGAGTGGTATTCCGTTTCATCATTCGTCACAATCCTTTCACACTTATTTGCTTACAATCACCTGTGAGTGAAAGTAAACTCGACTAAGTTCATTAAATGGCTATATAGTCCACGTCGCGGAGAACTCGAATGACGGGTGACCACTTACGCAACGATGCATGGTAGAGCTCACTGAGTTCCGCTACTGAAAGAAGGAATTTTGGAACATGTGAGTAAGGTTCTGACAAAAAGAAAGCAAAATCGTTATTTGCTGAAAAAACTGATACGGCAGTTTGCATGCCTTCGTGTCTTTTCCTAAACCTCTGCTTCAGCTGGAAGGTTTGAAAGAGAGAACGGCAGTCTTGTACCCAATTTCTTCAGCTTTTTGTACACATTCTTCGCTCCTTCAAGATGAATCCAACGAGCCACAAAACAAATAATAAATTCAAATCTTTCTCGGGTAAAAAATGGTTTGTCAGATGAAATAAAAGCCATTGGTTTGTTGGACAAAATACCACTCGTAAATCTCGTTTCATGGTGCCACAACGCTTCTACAAATTTGCGTTGGGATTATCGCGCTTAAATTTGAATTTTGAGATGTCATCACATATTGCATAAAAAATATATGCTGGGCTTTGTGCGGTCAAAATGCAGGTGTACTACTAGTAGAACACTCTTGACGCTTACTGTTGTCTACCTCCTTAATTTATAGTGCATGATGCCTGAGAAAATCCGAAAAACTTGTGAACCAGTATTACACAACCAACCAAGCAAATCAACAGCAACGAAGACAACAACAGCAAGCAAAGTAAAATAAAAGCTACTGGAACCGCTTAAACACAGAAGAAATTTGTTGTAGTATAGCGTACTTGAACGTAACCTCGAGAGAGAAATGCAAAACGTCGTCCTCGCGGCGTTCAGGGCGGGATAGCCTTAGAAAAGGCTATCCGTAAAACCTATCCAGACCTTGCGGTCCAGAAGAAGAAACATGATTTTTCCTAATAATGGTTGTTCATATCTTTAATCGCTATAAAAATATATGCGAAATAGCTATCAGTTCTCCTCTTCAACGATGAGTCATTGAAAAGAAGGGTTTGGACACATTTTGTGAAAGAATTATCCTCGAAGATGACCAAGCTAACAAAACAACCGCTAGAAACCTACGGTAACATTCAAACTTGCTCATCAATAAAGGTATTGATTCGGATCGCGTATGATCCATATAATAGTCAGCTCAGGAAAAATAGAGCTTGCTTTTTTTTTACAAAGGGGTGAATAATACCGAGAGTCTTACCCATTTTCGTGCGACAACCGTGGAACTAGAAGACCGCTTCTTTTTCTTCTTTGTCACGGAAGTGCTGACATTCATGCTTATGTTCTAACTAATGCCATGTGCCCACTAGGATAACTGGCTGCGCATGGAGAAGCAATGTGAATATCTCGAAATATCAATGCCTGAAACGATAAAAAAAAGAAAGCTCCGTTTCCCCCTAAGGCGAAACTTTGACAAAAACAGCAAGGTTTCGCATTGCAATGAAGGTGTCGCGTAACGCTGGGGTAATGACTGAAGTGCGGGCGCACGTCCGATTTGGTACCCTTCACTCGAGGAAGAGGACAGAATTGTAAAAAGAGAGAAAGAAGGGAATCGAGGGAGCGGTAGGGCAGCGCGCACAAGGGCTGAGGCACGGCAAGTCTATCAACGATCGCACAGAACTATCGACTTTAGGTACTTTATTAGCGCCCTTGTTGCTTTCTGTGCATTTGGCGCACACGGCCATGGTCCTGCATGATCGCTTCGACAAACGGTCTTCGGTGCGACCAGCTGATGCTGCCCAGAGAGGGCGCCGCAGGACGTCGTAACGGGAATCAACGGCAATAAATATTTATTTGTTATTGCTCCGCGGCATAGGTGGAGCAAGCTTCAAGCACGCACTCCGCCAACTTCCAAAAATATGCTTATTATCTTGGGTCCAATTAAAGAATTATGGGGTTTTACGTGCCAAAACCACTTTCTGCTTATGAGGCACGCCGTAGTGGAGGACTCCAGAAATTTCGACCACCTGGGACTCTTTAAATTGCACCTAAAGCTAAGTAACCCCCCCCCCCCCCCCCGGGTGTTTTCGCATTTCGCCAGCATCGAAATGCGACCGCCATGGCTATCTGGGGTCCAAATCCAACCACATAAATTCTGCGTTGTAAGAGAAACACTATATATATATATATATATATATATATATATATATATATATATATATATATAATAAAGAAAGTGAACTTAGTGCAGCAAGTTAGCATTTATGCCCCTATGCACGTTGCCTGGGCTTCTGTGGTTCAAATTTGACGCGCATCGGAGGTGCCGGCGCGGCCACAGCAGCGCCTGCGGCATATGCATGGGAGGTGCGGTAACCACGGTGGCGCCGGTGCCGGTGTGGTGTGGTGCCACACTAATAGAAATGTATGATTTTATAATATTTGCAGCCAATGTATGCAGTCTAAACAGCTTCGCTTGTAATTCATCCCTCTGTGAAGGTTGCGGCCCCACGAATTTTTTTTTCTTGTAGTTAAGTATCTTACGCTGCAAGAAACAAAATGAATAAATTGAAAGGTGACTCGAAAACAGCTTGACGAAGCAAAAAAACATTGTTTGACTAATGAGGCTTAGAAGCCGAAAAGTAAGACGTGGGCTATGAGACCTGCCATAGGGAATGGTTATTGCTTTGTTTTCTCCACGTGATTTGATTTGATTTGATTTGATTTATTGATTTCCATTTACACACACACATGTACAGAGGAGTGGTAAATGGAGGTGGATGAGGGAAAAAAGCCGCACAGAGGCGGCTTGAGGTAACCTCACCCCCTTAGGTACAATATGGCTGCGTGGGGTAAGACATCAAGCGCCATATAAATTACATTTATCTAGTGGGCATAAAACATTGCAGTTATACAATATATGAAAGAACAGTGAAATATTTCCACAATAACAATGCAAAATACACTGCGGCATTGAAATAAATAAATGATATACACTTGGTAACATAGACAAAAAAGAGGAACATAACACACATTATTAATCATTAACAAACGTGCTCTAAAGTGAAAGCAATAGAGTTTTAAATTCTGACAGTGATAAATCCTGTAAATTGAAGCCTGCTCTGTCGTATAAATTCAGTAATCTTGGAAGGTTGTTACACAACATTTGACAACCGTAGTTAGTTCTAGAGCGCGGAACCTTCCAGATTTCAGGTGTACGAGTTGAATAACGGTATGAATTGACGGATAGATTTGCAAGTTCTACAAGTAAAGTATTGTTACGTTTGGTATTAAAGTAATACTCGCGTAATAGTCATCAGGTATATATGTTATGGGCTGTCGCAATGTTGTATTTCTTGAACAGGTTTTCAGTATGGGCGGTAAACGGTACATTAGCGATGACACGTATTATTTTCTTCTGCATACGAAATAATTTACTCAAGTTACATTCAGTTGTAGTGCCCCATACAAGATGCCCATAATGTATGTGAGACACGGATAAGGCATTATAAATTAATAATTTTACAGAGACGGGTAAAGTATATCTGTAGCGATTTAAAACACCTGTTATGCGGCTAAGTTTTTGGAGTACAAAGCTTACATGGTCGTCCCATTGCATGGTACTCGTGAAGTGTACCCCTAACACCTTTGCAGAAAGAGTGAGTTCTATATTTGTGGATCTATACGCTAATGTTAGATCTGGAGGAAGAAGACTCATGCCTTTGGTATGAAAAATTACGGCCTTTGTTATCGCCGTATTTACTTTTAGATAGTTCTCAGGGGACCAATAGGATAGGCTGCTCTAGAAGTCCTTTGCCATTCTAATTAAATTGGTACAAGAACCGGACGAGATGAAAACACTTGTGTCATCTGCGTAAATTATAACTTTCGCCTTTTCGTAGATGGAAGTAATATCGTTAGCATATAAGTTAAACAGCAGCGGGCCCAAAATGCTACCCTGTGGGACGCCACAAAGTATTTCTTTGGTTACCGATGTATTGTGGCCTACAGAAACAAACTGGCGTCTGTTATTAAGATAAGATTTTAATAATTGAAGTGGAATGCCTCTAATCCTATATTTTTCTAGTTTGTAGAATAAAATGTTGTGAATAATATGATCAAACGCCTTTGTAAAGTCGACAAATATGCCTATTGTTAACAGCTTATGTTCGAAGTTCTGCAATATAAATTCCTTTTGATCGAGAAGAGCTAATTCAGTCGACCTGCTTTTACGGAAACCGTATTGAGCATTTGAAATTATCTTGTACTTTTCACAGAACGAAGACAACTGACTTAGGATAATTTTTTCAAGACCTTTTGAAAAAACAGGGAGGATCGAGATCGGGCGATAATTTTTTATATGTAATTTATTACCTTTTTTAAATAATACTGCTACCTTAGCAACCTTCATATTTTCTGGAAATACGCCTGTGGAAATGCACAAATTATAAATATGTGTCAAAATAGGGGCTATATCATATATAACAAATTTTATAGGTAGAATCTGAAGACCAGCGGCATCGCAGCTGCGAGATGTCTTGAGTCTTAGGTACACAGAACATACATCCGAAGGCATGAGTGGCTGAAAAAATATTGTGTTTGCGTTTGTAGTAATGTGCACATAGTGCGGCATGGGATGATTGAGGTCAACGTGTCTGTGTACAAAATAATCATTGAAAGCGTTTGCCAAATCCTCCTTTACCAACAATCTACCGTTTAAACTAATTTGTTCAATTGGATCACTCCTCTGATTTCTGTTCATAAGAGCATTTAGTCTATTCCATTGTTTCTTTGAGTCATTCATACAAGACGAAAACATCTGCAGAAAATAAGCATCACGTGCTTTCCGTAGCTCTTTGCTTATTTTGTTACGAAACATTTTAAATGTTTTTAAATCCAGAGGCTCTCGGGTTTTGATGAATTTAGCATATAATTTGTCACGCTTCTTCATTCTTTTACAAAGAGCATTCGTTAACCATGGCTTTCTGAGGCATTTCTTTCTCCTGTTAACTTTGTAAACAAAATGCTTTTTATACACGGTAACAAACCGTGACGTTCTTTAACATGCGCTTGACGGACAGAACAGCTGTTTACTCCGCAATCACCGGAAAGCTGTCGCCGGGGCTTGCAATCGAACCCGCAACGTCGTTTTCAGCAGTAGAAAGCCATTGCAATTGAAAAAAAGCGGCGGATAGAGGAAGCAGACGAACTGATGAAGCAGCATTCTCACGTGATTTTTTTGTTTTCAAATGTCTCGATGTTTTTTTCTTTAGGTGTGATTCTCTTCTCACTTTGTGCTAATTTTTTTATACTTTTGGTTGACAATTTAATTTCTGATTTCCGTAGCAGATGTCCTTCGTGGGTATGTGCCATATCGAAAAACAATAAATATCAGAATCAAAGCATCTCGCAAACTTGCAGCACGTGAGAACGTAAAATAAGAATACGAAGATGACGAGTAAGCGATCTTATCGTTCTTCTCTCTGTTGGAAAGGACTAAACATCGACAGTTCTGTTTGACTGGAGTTTAAAGAAACTGGGCGCCATTCGTGCTTGCCGCTGTTTTTTTCACTTCGGCCCTATATCTGGTGCAGAAATTCAGCGCCGATTCATAGACAGAGTTTGCAAACTACCGGAAACTTCCGTCACTGTCCGGTGTTGCCATTAAGGCGCTGGGTCCACTTATTCATGATTTTTTTTATTTCAACAGCGCTTCATCCACTACAGCCTGCCTTAAGACAGGCGCCGGTCAATCGCGAATCACCATTGCCTAAGCGAATCACCATTGCCTAAGGTCTCCAGCCAGAGCCAAACGGCATTTGGCCAGAAAAAAAACATGAGAATTTATCCGCAAGTTCTAATTTTGTTTTCATAGATGTCTGCGCGGAAGGTGCTTGTGACAGATCGCAGAATTTTAGCCTGAATAAGAGAACGCAGCTCATAACCGAAAATATGTTACACACGCGTTTACTTTTGTTTCCATGGAAAGCGCACCACACCATGCGCGACACTGCTACTAAATGCATCATATAGGCCATGCAAGTTAATAAAAAAAGGACTATATGCATTGAAATATATTGTCGTTAGAGAAAGTGCTAGTTTGCCTCGTTTGGCGGTTCAAGCAAAACTAAATTACGGGGTAAACGCCCACAAACTGCAGAATGATCAACGATCGCTGTACATGACCGTAGTGGACGGTTAACAATTAGGTTGGACCACCTCTGGTTCTTTAGCGGGCACTGAAATCAAATGTGCGAGCAGTTTTGTATCTCGCCTCATCAAAATGTGGCGACGCGGTGCGAAACCGGACTCTCGATTTTGTGATCACCCGAGAAGTCCTTATAGCCGTCGTGGCGGACTTTTCTTCCATGACAAGTCGCACTGTCCAGGTACCGTATCAAGAAAGGTTTGCTCCGAAGGCTACTGATTACGACCTCACATCTGAAGCTAGTCAAAAATTAAGTTGCACCTCTTATTTGAAATCTAGAGGGTAGCATGTTTCGAAATGGTTGTACTCAAAATTTGACGTTCTACTTATGCTCGTGAGTGCGTCAGGGATCTTGAAGAGTAGTCAGCAGAGCGTCAATACTTTTGGAGCGGTAGTTTCGACGACGATATTTTCAAGGATTGTGTGTCGTCCACGTAATTCCTACCAAGCTTATGTCACGTCAGTGTGTCCTAGCTTCAATACCTAATTGTTGTGTCTTAGAAGAAACAAAAACAATTAAGGCTAGTTGCACAATCAGCTACGTAATCATTTCGATATCTTCCGGAAAATGATGGATTGCATAGCATGCCGTAGATATTTCTGAAAGAGAATGAATAAAAAACGGCCTTCTTGGAAGAAATCCCCACAGTATATTATATAAAGCCTCATGGCGAACTTCTGCAGATAGCCCCCGTAATGGCACTTGATATACAAATGCGATGTTGCATCGCTTTTGCGTGTACAGATCATTACTTGCCGCTTCGCGCATTCAGCTTATTGAGAATGAAACTGTACAGGCGCACTACCCAAATACATTAAAAAATCCTTTTTGAAGTCTTGGGCGAGCTATTCCTATTTTCTTGGCGCCAAAATACGTAAGGTTGCAGTGCTAAAATGTATCAGTGCCTTCTTTTTTGTTTCACTAGCGTACACGAGGGTGCTTTACCAAAACTCCCTGCGGAAGTACTTCAAATAGATATGGCTGTCGATTATGATTGTTTTGGACTTCGTATTGCACTCACGGAAAAACTAAGGATTGAACATGAAGAAATTCATGTTCAATCTTTAGGGATGTAGGATCCCGATGTACTCGAAATAATATTTAAAAAAAATACTCGAGTGGAGCAATGAACGGGGCTAGTTGGTGGACGTTCTTGTTGTATTGCGCTAAGTAATACAATTACGGAAGTACATGAAGGAACAGAAAGGGGACGTGTGAGGTCCAATTGCGCTACGTATGCCCACTTTTTATGTTCGCTCTTTTGTTGTTCCGTCAGTGTAATAGTAAGCGCAATACAACCATGGACGTCCACCAACTAGGCGCGTTAATTGCATGGCTGTCCACCTGAGCCATTGCCTCCGCTGGCTGCTCTTTTGTTCAGATTATTTTTTAACCTCCTTTGGCTTCTCGGGTCGTTAGTTTATTCGTTAATTATTTAACTGTATGGGTCGATAGAAGGTGGCTCTGACTATTGCATCTGAAGTGTTTACGTCTTCTCAATTTCATTAGGTTCGCTCTATATAAACGAGCCACTGCCGGGTAAGTTTTTCAGCATTTACCATATGCGCGCTTGTACCCACACAAGCTTGGACCCACACGTACTGCATTTCATACGCAACAGCAGGCAAGGCTTGATAGCATAGAGCGACTTTCCTCCTTTCTGGCATTTCCGACTGAAGTGATATAATTGTAGTGTACTTAGTAAGAAAGCGTAATACCATCTAATTAGATGTAACGTTGGGTCTCAAACATTTGTGCCACGAACAATTAAGTAAATGTTACGTTGGAGGTGTCATAGGTTTGAACTTAATTAGTACCGTGTGAGCGCAATGACAAATTCTATGACCAGTAGCGACAGCCCATCACTCACGCTCCCGACGAAAACGTACGTCGCATACTGAGCACACAAGAGTGCACACGCAATGCATGATTCAGTGTACAGGCTCTTTGGGCTGTGTTTCACTATTTAGATTTACTCACACGTTATTGCGTTACTGATGGACCTTACCCGGCATGTAACACTCGATGACTGACGTATTTAAGGTAATAGTGTGAAATGAAATTATACGCTTTGTGTGAGAAACTTGCATGTAAACGACATGCTTGTTGAGGCTGGCCATATAACTGAAAACACTAGACACATGATAACACCCTAGACATAGACACACAGCAGGTTTAATTCTTGTGGTGCCATTAGAAATGAAAGCTTCGGGTATTGTTGATGAGTTTGGAGCGCAACTAGGCATTTGTGAAGAATGCCTACTGCAACATACAACAAAATCTTGTCCGGCGACAGAGATTTATGCAATAGCTTGGAAATGAAGTGGTTTTCTTCACTCTAATTGCCCGGGTGTATTGTGTCAGGCAGTAATAACAACCAAGATGTTTGCCTTGACGAGGAGAATACATCCGAACTCTAGCGCTTTATCTTCTGCTTGTGACAATGTCTGTCTTTCCTTTTTTTGCTTCCATTTTTCGTTTTGCTCGAAAACAACATGCCAGCTTTCCCAGCAATCTGCTTCCGTGGTTCTCTGACAACAACAGTCTTCTATGTCGTAAGCCTTGCAACATGTTCTCTCAAGAAGGTCACACCTATCGCGGTGACGGGAAAACTCGGCGTCACTACAACTCCGCCACCTTAGTGCAGTCAAGATCAGGGTATACACTGTGGTATTCTGTACTGTCATTTTTTAATCGGAAGTGCGTTTGCAATTTTCACTTTACAGCAGGAAGGTGCTTGGCCACGCCACCATCCCACGCAGTGGCAATACAAAAGCGTTGGTTAAAGCGCGGTAATATTACAAAAGAAAATGCAAGAAAGGATAGCTACGCGTAAAAGTTATTTGCGGCAATAGTAATGCATAAATCAGAAGTAGAAAAGCGAAGCAAATTAACCAAGCAGGAAAATTGTTTTGAATGACTATTCTTTGTCTTTCATTCACCTCGACTTGCTTCTCGCAGATGAAAGGGGCTAGTACTTCCGGTACCCGGCAACCAACCTAGCTTGGCGGACTGTGCCGACTGGGAGCGTTACTGCGTGAGCTGCTACTACATACAACCACCTGACCAGTACTACTACTACTAACCTCACTTTCCGTACTACCAAGCTCCAGCTAAGGTTACAGCTCTTCCAGCTTTTACTCCTTACTCCGTTACTCCGGCCTGCGTGCCTCCCTGCTCGATTCACTCCCGCCATTGCGAATCGGGGTGAGTCTTTTTGCAGGGTTGCAGGTTTCGATTGCGTTACGAGACGAAAGTGTTCTAAATAAAGTGGTGTGCGACAGCTATCTATTCCGGTGTTAATAGGAGGTTCAAGTACACGCGAAGCAAAGCTAAAATGCTAGCTCGTTCACTCTGAAATCTGGCGCGGAGATGTGTCATTTCGGTGTGAGTTTTGTATGTTGCTAAGTGCTTCATGGATAAATTGCTTGTTTAATCCACTGTTCCTTAGAATTATGCGTCGTGCGCGGTGAGGCAGTGAAAGAAGCACCGCATTCGCCGCAACTGAATTCTGACGCCATCTGTCGTCGCTACGGTGAAATTTATCGTATTTCGCACTTCTTTTTATTCAGCTGTGAAAGACTGTGAAAGCTGTGTTCTTCGCCTTTTCAGGTGGATTTCTAGACTAGGCGGTAATGACCCGCATAAAAATGTAAATGCGCATTTTGCTAACTTAATAGATTCACTAATTACCTTTGTAAATTATCTACATTAGGACTCTTATTATTCCAAAATTTAAAGCGATTAACAGGAAAGATGTGTATGCTTAGCAGAAATAGGACTCGCAATACTTTTTGTAGTTCCTGTTCTCATGATATGGTGCCAGACACATTGACAATCAAGTTCACAGTTTTCAAAGAATCGACCCTCGCCACTGTGGGCCGGTATTAACAGCAACGCGTATGCATTCTGCAGCAGATTTTAGGGAAGCGTCTCTTGAAGGTGCTGCTAGTTTAAGGTTTGTAATAAGCAGACTCCCCTTCACGGTGCTCTTCATTTTAAGAATTAAAAAGGTGCCCTCAAATAAATAATTACAAACTTAACTTCTTTTTAAATTTCCGACCTGGACATCGCAATTTATCGCGCTAGTTCACCTCCCCTGGTAGTTAAACTAAACATGCGGAATTTCTCTGAATACCTATCACAATGTTCTTAAAAATCTGTCTTGCTAAAACACAAGTGACCTATATCGCAGAAATGGGGTAGCTATTTATTTCAATAAATATTGGCACTTAAGATCTATACATTCTATTATACGGAAGCTCAATATACCACACTACGCACATGATTTTAGAAACAAAAGTATAAGTTGTAAGACCGACGGCCGTAGGACGAGTAACCCATAGCTCGTGCTTATACTTTTGTCGTGGCGTGCGCGAAACGGGCCAGAAAGCTGCAGTGTCCGGGCTCTCTTGTCCCTGGCAAGTGAATGCCATTCAACCTTCTCACTATAGGAAATATAGGAAACGCATGAAATGGGCTTTTCCACACTGTTAGCTTGCACTGCACGAGACGCCTAACCCCGACATTAGTCAGCAGGGAGCGGGCTTTCGAACCACGGCACTGTAGAAAAAGAAAAAAAAAAGAGATGCTGGTAAGCATATTGGGGCACAAGCCGGTGGACCCCCGGTCTTATATGAACTTCTAGAGTGACTTTGGCCATCTTGCGAGGATCAACCAGCATGTGTGGGGAAGCGCCCTTGCAGAACTTTTTGTTCCGAAAGGAACATTCTTATGACGCTTGCCTGTCGACGCACCATGCCTTGTTTGCAAAACATGCAGAACCACTGGCGATCATTAATGCCAGAGGCCTCGCATTATTGGTTTCGTAAACCAGTCGTCCTCTTAAACGATGCGAGAAGAACGAACACAGACGCAAAGGGTGACAAGCACGAAGCGCATTGCTCTTTTCTCGTGTTTTTGTTCTTTCTCTCATTGTTTATGATCAATCAGTTCCGAGTTGCCCAACGTGCAGATGATTAGAGGGCCCCTGAAAGGGTACGGAAAAAATTTGTAGACGCGTAGCATACAACCAAAGTTAATCGTTGCACCATAATTTGTGTGAAGCGTCTCATCTTAAGAGAGTTACGGACGATTACAAGTTACCCTACTCCATAGCCATGCTTTTTCTCCTGAACTCATTCGGCGAGTGAACGAGGCACCGCCTTCACTGGCTCTGCGTCATGATGGCACGTCGTGTCGTCGACTTGCGGTTCCCTAGGAGCGAGCGCGGGAGGCCTCTCCAACCTCTCCGCTAGCTGCTTGGCAGTCGACCCCAAGCGACAGCTATCGAAGCAGCATGCGTTGCGAGCATTCTGTCGTAGCGCCGAACGTGTCTGGTATTCCGGTAACCACAGGCGAGCTGGGCATTTCGGTGGAACGGTGGAGGCATAAACTCAAATTGATGATGGAATTTTAGCGTAGGCGTACGTGAGCTGACTCATCGGTCTCCACGGTCGAGCCACCCGTTTGTGCAGAGCTTAACCAGCCAAAGAAAGAGCTAATATTGCTCTAACCAAGTGTAAAACATTCAAAAAATTACAAAAACCACGTGTTACCGAACACGCGCCTGCGAAAAATTTTTTAATATTTGGGGTTTTACGTGCCAAAACCACTTTCTGATTATGAGGCACGCCGTAGTGGAGGACTCTGGAAATTTTGACCGCCTGGGGTTCTTTAACGTGCACCTAAATCTAAGCACACGGGTGTTTTCGCATTTCGCCCCCATCGAAATGCGGCCGCCGTGGCCGGGATTCGATCCCGCGACCTCGTGCTCAGCAGCCCAACACCATAGCCACTGAGCAACCACGGCGGGTTGCGAAAAATTTACATCAGCAACGAAGAACAATAGGCTTCGTTACTGCTACTGTGTTTGGTTGAGCACTGTGCCACCAAAAGGGTGCACCTTGTAGACAAATCATGTTTGCGCATGTGCTCATGCCGTGAAACGGCAGGGTCAAACGGCCAGACCCTGTCCCTTTGCTCTTGCGTTTACCCGAATACCGGACTCGCGAAGCGCTGTTGTGGTAGTAATCTTCCGGGGTATAGTGATGGGCCGAAAACGCGCAAATCCTGGCGCCTATCGGATAGCGACAGTACGATGCGCTACAGCCACTCCGCTCGATAGCTGCGTTGCAGAGGGACACGATGTCGCAGCTTAACATATTGCCAGTCGCTACATTTACAGCCCACAAACAAACAAAGGCGAATCATGGTGCTTGCGAAAAGACTGAGACCGACTCTGGCCGCTGAACTCTCGTCAAAATGGAGCACGTTGTAACAGAAGCAGACGACGCTTGCTCTGTGCCGGAAGTGCTTAAGTGTAGTGAAAAATTGTTCTTATGCATTCTCTTTCTCTTACGTTCTTTTCTATAGAAACAAATCAACTAACATTCCAACTATTAGGAACAACATTTGTTCACCGTGAAGTTAAAAAAAAATTATTCATGACGCGCCTTGGGCAGCCAATCGGATAGCTCGCCCTACTAACGTCATTAGGCTGTTCCACATGGCGCGATTCTTAGTCAGCGACACAGCGAATTCCGTCGCTCAGCGACTGCGGCGACGTCGTGGGCTCTCCGCGACTGGATTCCAACAAGTTGGTCGGGCCGTCGCTCAGTCGCAGTGATCGGCGCGATGTGGGAGGGGCAATGTGTGTGATAAAACAAAGCGCTATCGAAAGAGGAGCTTTCCTGTTTTACCGCGCGTTGGTAGATCTGTGGAGCAATGTAGCGCGCGCCAGATTTAGCTATGTTTAGGGCGTACCCACCAGCGTTCGAGGGCTTAGGAGCTTCATAAACATTGTTCTTTTCTTTCGCTTACACAATTCGTTTCAAAGGAGAAGCTGAACGCTATCCATGTCGGGAGAAGGACGTCGCTTCAACTTTAGGCACGTACCCATTGATAGCCACCGTCGTCAACTTCTTCATTGCTACAAATTGCGTCAGCTGCTTATACATGCACACTCAATAGTAGCTTGTTCTTCTGGAAACGCAAATACTCATCCAGTAAAAAAATTTATTGCTTCCATAGTAACAACGACAACGAAACTAGAGTGCACTAAACGGAACCACCCCACCGACGCCGCACAGGCCGCACGCTGATAATTTCGGTGTTGTGCAGCGCCTCACTCACCGTATCTGAAAGCTGTCGTAAAGACTCAACGCTTTTGAACGTTAAAAATGGTGTGCCTATTCTATTATCGAATAAAAATAGGAAAATTTGAATATTTCACTAGTTTCTATGTTTTTTTTATTCACCGATGCAGGCATGGATACTTCGTGAGCAGGAGGCAACCTTGCGCATCGCTGCGACGGATATCGCGCTGCCGCAAACGCATGTAAAAGGTGTCAGCGAAAATTTACCTGCGACGTGCGCGGCAGAACGATTTCTTTCGCCTCAATCGCGCCATGTGAAGCAGCCTACTAGGCAAAATGACGTCAAATGGGCAGGGGCGGTTTAGAATTGAGACGAGCGATGTACTGTGATGGGCAGTGATGTACATTTTTAAACCTTATAATAAATAATACTACTCTAACGACTCGGTACGTTTGTACAAAATTGTCGTAATCGTTTGAGGGTCCCTTGAATATAATCCCAATGATTGTTAGGGAATGGGCTCTTAGATGTTCATTCTGACACTGTTCATTAATGAGTTCCCTATATTGGACAGTTTCGCCTGAAAATCAAAGCATTGAAAGCGATAGCAAGCTTGAGCGATGGGCTTAAGTTTCTCAGATGTTCTACAAATACTAGCGGGAGTGACCCCTTGGCGCGGCACAACAGGCGGGGTAACTGCTGCTGCGGCACAGAAACCGCTCCCTGGCAGCTGTTAGATGTCGTACAACGGCTGCGTTGTGAGGAGCATCAGCACCGAAAGCGCAGGCGTCACACTTCAGTTGTGCACGGTGTGAGTCAAAAGGAAAACCATCAGCGTTTTCCCTCAAAGTTTTCCCTTCCCGCGAGGCTACTGCGTGCGAACCGCGGTGTGGTGTGCAGACATCTGCGCCTCAGCAGCGCCAGTGGTTTTGCGTACGACGCTCATGTGACAGCGGTGGCAGCCTGAACGCTTCGTTGGCTTCTCCTGGCTCCACCACAGAGGCGTTTGAGCAGAGCGGGTGCATGCGTGCGCTTGAACTTGTCGTTGTTGCACCCAAATGCCGCATCCTGTCAGCACTTAGATATACCACTGTTCCTGGCCACAATTAGATACATTTTTGAATTTAAGAGAAGGAAAGCTCCCACCAGTATTTGTTTTAAGAACCCCGACGTTGTGGAGCCCGACCGACCCATTTTTAAGGGGTGAGATGGTGTAAGACGTATCGGCTCTTACAGTGTTTTTGGTGCTTTGACGGGCGCGCATACACTTTTCGTATAACAGAGGCTTCGCCTCGTCGTCTGGCAACCTTTTGTTTTGGCGGGTCGGTATCTTAGACAAAATCGCTAGTGCTTTCAGCTTTGTCTCCAGCAATACGAAGAGGAATTCTGTAGGAATACGAATGACTTGAGGCATGCGGTAAAAGAACTCTGTCCAAGCCACCTGCCACAAGTTTTCTGTAGTCCGAAGCCTCATCAAGAGAGCCGACGTATCTGGAACGTTCAAACTTCTCGACAAAAGCTTATGCGGAACCTCCCAACGCTTCCTCACTATCTTTACGTATTGTTTAAAAGCGGCACTGATCTACACACTGCAAAAAAAAAAAAAAAAAAAAAAACACGCAAATTTGAAGTCACGGAAGCGCAAGTTGTTAAGGGGGACGTTCTGACATTCAATGATGTGGCGGTAAGTCCATCGGCCTCATGTGCTGCATCTGGGTGCTGAATTATTTCATGAAATGCCAAACGGAAGCGAACGACCGACAGCGCTTGCCTCGCGCTAGCTTACAAGCAGCGAACAAAACTACGCGCGAAGAGAAAAGGAAGCACGTGTGATTATTTTTGACCAAAAACATTTTCGTCGCTACTTCTACACACGGTGTTCGAACATTTAAAGTGATCACCAGGCTCTGCTGGGCGCTTTGGGTTTAGACAAAGTTCGCAACAATAGCAAGTGCGTTGACACAAAGGCGGGTTAAGGCAAAGGCATCCTATGAGTACAACCTCAAGTTCTCAAGTTCTCGCCACATGTACATGACATACGCTTTATCGCGACTACCACCCCCAGGGAGAGAAAGATATTGTAAACCCCAATGTTTGACTGTCCTTGGTGCAACCTCGCTCACTGCCCAATCCGATAATCAACTACACGTTCTGTGGATGTGCGCCTTGTCGAAACAAACTTCTTTTTCTGTCTGCAGGAAGGACCTCTCAATGAAGCATGGATGCTTGACCCAGGATCACAGGGTCATCATTTCTAAGATCATACAAGCAGACGTACACGTTTTTCTACACAAGTCGCAATTAGGCATGACCCGTATACTCAACGGTAGGGAAATATTACGTTTGCATGGCGCCGACGAAGTGGAAACATGGTGCGACAATGCAGCATTTCGCACAGTGTGGTACCTGCGAGGAACCCCAGTCCACTGCAGCCATGGCCATCTCCTACCCTTTTTGGCAACGTGTTCACGTTCATTATGCCATGAACAACGGAGCGAATCTCCTCGTGGTCGTCGAAGTTTACTTGAAGTGGATCGCAGTTTTTCCCAAGAGTGCAGGAACAACCCACGAAGCAATTAACACGATGAATGTGCTACGCAGCTTAAGGCCACCCAGAAGAACTCATAACGGACAATGACCGGCGGTTCACCTTCGATGAATTCTCCAAATTCTTGGAACAGCCGTGTATCAAAGATACCGAGACGCTTTCGTATCACTCAGCGTCCCATGGTGTTGCAGAACTGCTGGTCCGCGCAACAAAAAAACAGCGTAGCTCAAGAACGTTTTTTTTTTTGTCAGACAACTTAGGGCCATTCAAGCGCACGACCCTCTTCCGGGAATTCTTAGTGAAGCACAAAAAAAAAAAAAACTCGCCAAATTTACTGAATGGAAGAGCTCCGGCGAAATGATTGCTGAAGCGATTGCCTCGCATGAAACTGTCCTTGCTTAAATCATGATTCGTAGGTGAAATGGCGGATTGTCAACGAACGTGCACTGACCAGTGCAATCAAGGGAGACGACCGGCACAGCCTTTCTGCGTCAACGATGAAATCCACATCAGAAGCATGTGAGGCATTTTTGAATCATGGGCAGCAGGGAGTCGTTCAAGTAGTCATCAGCCGCACTACACATGTCGTGAAAGTAGGCCGCGTCAAGCAGTTCCCTCACGCTGGCCATTCGCAGCAGCTACGGTACATTGCACCTAGAATACCAATGAACGATGAAGACTTCGGCACGTCGCAGGGCAACTGACAGCAAGGATAACAGATACCCCATGAGAACGACAAGATAAAATATGCTGCTATACCAGTTGAAAAGTTGCCCGATTCGGCGGAAGCCTAAGATACCGAACAGGTGCTGTGGGAATTAGACTCGTGTCATTAGCCAACATGACGATGTGATTACGTCACCAACCGCTTCAGGTAACGACGTTACTGTCCGCTACAGCAATAACTCAGTTTCGGGCTACACTGAAGAAACACGCATTATGGATTCCGAAGACGCAGCACCTACACTGTGGCAAAGCAACCGCTTCAGGTAACGACGTTACTGTCCGCTACAGCAATAACTCAGTTTCGGGCTACACTGAAGAAACACGCATTATGGATTCCGAAGACGCAGCACCTACACTGTGGCAAAGCAACCGCTTCAGGTAACGACGTTACTGTCCGCTACAGCAATAACTCAGTTTCGGGCTACACTGAAGAAACACGCATTATGGATTCCGAAGACGCAGCACCTACACTGTGGCAAAGCAACCACGTCCGATAACTACGAGACAAGTGCATGGACGGCAAATACAGAAGGAAGCCAAGAAGCCAAGAGTAAAGCGACCTTTATTTAATGCGAAAAGAGTGCCCTGCACTGACAAGACTCCTCACTACGTGTCATACTGGGCTAACCGGTCTGATAGCGAAAACGGTAAATTAGCGTACTTGAATGAAGCGTTCAGTTCATCCGCTACCTTGAGTTTGTATGCATCGTTTCGGAGACGAGAGTACACACGTAAGGTAAATAAAACAGTTGTGTTCAAGCTTACTGAGTTTTGCGTCGCATACATATGCCTTTGTTTTTGTAGCACTTGGGTATGATATCCCTGTCTACTTTCTTTTTATGGTGGTGGCCATAAAGGGGACGTTGTTTCTCAAATATCGGTACCCAAAATAAGGATCGCTGTTTTCTATCACTGTAAAACCGCGATACGAGACCAGTACATGCTTCACACAAGCTTCTAAATGGTATTTCCCAAGCATGCACTAGTAAAAGAATGTGCTTCGCTGCATTCCGGTGGCGGAGCTTACAATTGAGCGATCGTTGTGCCGCCTGACAATTGCTGGTCGCCTACATATTCTAGTAAATTTTTTGGCGCCGTATGTATATGCTGCGCTCATAGCTGCCATAAATTGGCAAATAAAACTTGCTGAAATATACAGCTTATGAAGTTTTCAGTGCTAAAAAAAATATGGCACAGTCATTCCGCGTAAATTTCTTTAAAGATTTACTTTTATTAAGTTTCTAAAATTTTGGGGTGATAGGAAACCGATTCTAGATGGAGAATATTTCTTGCTCTATAACATATGCGTAACGAAAATTCCAGTCCTTCCCCTACCAAAAACTGGGGTTAGCAAACTTTGCCCTGTGTGCACTTGACCGTCGTCACGGTTAGTAACCCACAGGTAACGGTGCCGGATCACTTCGGCCTCTCGCTGCTTCAGCTCCGGATCTTCTCGTTGCTGTCGGATTGCCTTGGCTCGGGCGGCTCTAAAGGTTGGATCGGCGGTTGACGGCTAGCACTTTAGCGGGCGAGGTCTCGCCGCCGCTCCTCGAAGGCTGTTCCTCGGCGGAACGCACAACGCGAGGCCATCGCATCCACTTTCCGAAAATGAACTGACCAGTAATGAAGCCGCCGCCCCCAGCTCGGTACACTTTCCAGCCCTTTCTCGCCCCGGCAGAAGCGAAACGGCTCTCATTGGTTGCGCACCTGGCGTAAGCGCGCGCCTATGCAGCTGGAATGCTCGCTAATGATTCACGCTCCGGCGCCGGCGCAGCTGTCTACTAATCAAACCGTCTCTACCGCAGCTGAACTTCCCTGGGAGCAACTGGCTTTTTGCGTGACCAGACCGCCAGCGAAACTTGTGAGCCTGTACAAGGTTCGCTTGAATAAGCTTTAGTGAGTTCATGGAAGAACACACAAAATCGTATACAGCCACAAGGACTAGGTTTAGACAAATGGATGTGCTTATCGCACCCATAGTCACTAAACAAACGTACTGGTGACCCATGTAACACTGGCGCCACGTTATCGTGTTGTGTTATTATGAAATTTATCGAGTCTACAGTTGACCAATGTTCACCAACTTCCTGACCAGACAAACCTGCACTTTTTACATTTAGCTCGCGTATATTAAAGAAGCCTTAGCACGGGATAATTCTCTAGCTTACACCTTAATGACTTCTCTGTTCTTCCCTTGTGATAAAGGGCCTGCAGCTCGCTGCAGGATGTGATTTCAGTAAAGATTGTTTTCTGCAGGCCATATTGGCTCCATCTCTCCACACGGCGACTGCTGATAGGCTTAGTAATGCTACTGCGACTTCAGTTTGGAGCTTTCTGTGGTACAATAACAGAGTGGCGTTTCCAGGTGTTTGCCCCATTCGAGCTGGTTTGGTCGTAATGAAAGAACAAGCTTCAAATTAGGATTCGCGGAATAAGTGATGTAAGGCACCGCCTCAACCCCCCCCCCCCCACGCACACACGCACACAGGGAGATAAAACTTTGAGGAGGTTTATTCATGTATTGCGTTAGGCTCCGATTTCTACGTTAATTTATTCCCAGGTGAGAACACTTGACCAACTTAACAGTAGCACACATACGAGTTACAAAGGACGAGGCTTCTGACGAAATTCTCGCATATTTGATGAGCGATAGGTGTGTTATAAAGAGCAACACAAGTAAGAAAACTAGGCAGAACATATTCGAAACGTAAGGACAATGCGACAATTTCCAAAGCAGCATGAAATAAAGTATATTCGTTACAAAGACCGCGTAATGCAACAGGACAAAAAGTATTCCAGAGAAAAGAGCGGACGCGGTAATAGGCCTATAATATCGGCTTAAGAATAATAAGTCCTTGTATTGCACTCCCAGAAAACGTAATGTAAAATGTCAGATCGGGCGTTCCATGAATCAGCAGGAATGTGATCCCTCGTCAACATTAATCCGACGAGACTTTTCAAACTGAAAAAGATCAACAAGTTCCGACGTGAAGCTGTTGGCTGTGGCAGAGTCTGTAACATTTGGTGTCGACGTGGTCGAGATCCTTGGAGATTTAGTCTTTGCTTTCGGGACCACCAAGGTTGAGCGCTCGAGTTCGAGCGATGCAGTGGTCTCCATGTGCTTCGTATCTGCGTGCAAAATGAATGATCTATTTAAGTGGTGGCCGGCATTGACAAAATCGCGTGAACGTATACGTTATAAAAACCTTTTGCATCAGCTTGACTCGTTTGTTCGAAGGTGCTGCCACTTTTTTTGAATTTCCAACACAGCGCCACTTTTGTACCTCTAGATAATCGTAAAGATTCCTTCGGCAGTGTTACTGAACTGTATTTTATGGCAGATTCATTTCCCACATATTTTTCAAGACGCGAGAATTCACAACTGTGTGAATGGCAGTAAATAAGAATTCTGATAACATGCACTATAAAGAACAGCGCTAAGAAAACGATTTGTTGTGCACGTTAACGAGTTGTTATGTTATGCATATGAATTATGCATATTTGCCCAGGTATCCTTGGTTCTTAACACTGCGTACCATTAACTTCAATTAGTTGCATACCGTGTGTCTGCAGCAAATTTGCTCATATTTGCTCATATTTGAATGTTACGTTTAGAGAATGTCTACAGACATCCTGTGTACTTCAACAAAACCCCAGTTTAAACAATACTACTACTACTACTACTACTACTACTACTACTACTACTACTAATAATAATAATAATAATAATAATAATAATAATAATGTGTTTTCGACGAAAGTACAAGATACAATGTGCAGGCCTGCCAAAGCATCATTGGGCTTTTCTGTCAGAGCGTGGCAGACAGCATAGAACATTTTATAAAGGTACAACAGAACATGAACTAGTAAACCTACTTCGAGGTACTAAACCGAGGCTACCAAAAACAATAACTAACTACTTGGTACATGAAAAAAGAAAATTTGCAAATAAATTTTACACATTACTGACATGTAATCAACCATAACAAGAGTGTATCCAGAGCATAGATGGAAAACACTGCAGATACGCAAATATACACATATATTCAACGAAATAAATACAGTAGAAGAACATATGAAAAATATGCGGGAACAGAGATAGTACATTCCCTGTGCACAGCAGGAAGGTAAATCTAGGTTTCTGAGGTACCTTTCAAGCTTGCATTTAGGTGTCGTTATTATTATGATAAGGGGCAATCGGATGAATATATGTGGCACATAGAAATCGCGTGTTCTTCCCCACTATCTAGTCAAGCGGCGTAGTATTCTGCACCGCCACTATCTAACGCAACCAGGTATAACTTAGGGTACCTTGAATTGATTGTCCCAGAAATATCTCATGAGAGTTATTCGGATTAACAGAGAGTTGAAACTCGGCATGGATAATATTTTGAAAATGTTGAAGTGTTTATCAAGCAGCAAATAGTGAGACGTAACCTTTACAGAGAGCGCAAAGGAGCGTTGATGGTTTTTTGCCATCAAAGGGAGCAATAACCGAATGCTGTAATCGGAGCGATGTACACTATAAGCTATAACCATAATCCCAGACAGTGTTCGGGCATATCTTGAGGTAGACGTCCTTTCATTTCATTTTTCTGTATTCGTCGCGGCGACTTAGCGGCTATGGTGTTGCGCTGCTAAGCACGAGGTCGCGGGATCAAATCCCGGCGACGGTGGCCGCATTTCGATGGGGGCGAAACGCATGAACGGCCGTGTCCCGTGCCTTAGGGGAGCGTTAAAGATCACCTGGCGGTCAAAATTATAGCAGAGCACCCCATTACAGTATGCCTCATAATTAAATCGTGGTTTTGGTATGTAAAACCCCGAAATTCAATGCATTGGTCTGCTTCATGCTTCTTTCAACAAAAAAAATATAAAGAAGACGGAAGTTCAGAAGAAGCGACGTGATCAAATGGGATTGATAGCGTGACCATCTCATGGCTCAGGCTTTGTTTTCTTTTTGTAAAGCCATTGCGTAAACCATAAAAAGCAATCAAATGGCCTTGTCGGGAAGGGCCTGCGTTGTTCCGCGCTTTTGTCTTGCAACCAGAGCCACCAGAAAAGTCGATGCAAACTCCGCCGATGTCTCAGGTTTTCCGCATAGGTTAAGCCTTAGTATAGCAAGCAACGAATGCCGTAAGTCGGCAAGCGTGCTTCTTTTCTTCCTACTGCTTTGATGTCGAACCGCGGAGGAAAATAATAGCTAGGAGGAAGCAAATTGAATCCAACAAAAGTTGGTCCATAACGTGATCACGTAACAGTCAGTTTTTATTCCTTTAGGAATAGAAGCTGACTGATAAGGACTTTAGAATGAAAACTATAGACCAGTGCACGCTCTTTGAAAAGGACAACGGGTGGGACAGTAACTTGCGTCCGTCGTACTGGCACGTTGAAACAAACTCAACAAAAGTATACGTTGCAGTAAGGTAATCAAAATTACGCAAACCTAGCGGAAGGAAACGTGCACATATTGGAACCCTGGACAAAGGACCCCGCCTCTGCTAAACCCAGTCAAGAGCGTCCAAAAACACCGTGACAGACGGCCACACAAGACGCCTCAAACACCAACAAGTGTTTTTGATGATGATGGTGCACACAGCACTCGAAAAAGTGTGCATCGATTGAAACCTACCAGGAACCAAACACACTAGGCCGAATCTGCCGAGTGTAGCGTCTTTGTCTGGTGATGTTTTTAAAAGGAAAAAGAAAGCGAAGGGGATGAGATCACTGTGAGATTCCTTGCGATGGCTGGCAGCGTCATGTAATGCTTTGTCTTACTGCATTTCTTCCCCCTCGACCTGTGAACACGGCAAGGTTGTGTTCATGTAAGTATACTTGAGTATGGGTTTTCCGACTGCAACCTAACCGTGGACCCGGTTGCCTCGAGTTATTCTAAACGACAGTCATCAGATGCTACGATTGCGGCGGCAATTGTGCGCAAGCATAGCTATGAAATAGACTTCTAACTGACTGTCACGGACTAAATGCCTCTTGAGTAAATTTTGTTTATGAATACACCTTTACACATATCGTTTGTTTGCAGTGTCACGGATTCACTCACCGATGAAAGTGAAAAACACCAGCGTCGTCCCGAACCCAACAACGCTGCAAGCCAGGAACATAGCGAGCCACTTCCACGTGCTGAACGGCTTCTCATCACTGGAGAGAGTGGGAGAGGGTGCAGTTATCCAGAAAAGCGTAAATGTATTCAAGCTGATATGCATTCATGTATACAATTACCGGAAAATGTAAAGTAATGTAAGCGTATAATTGATCCTTGGAGCTAATATTAGCATTGATTAACGTTAACAGATGGAGAAAGTGCAGTTAATTTTGACTCGGCCACTGTGAGCATGTGTACCACCTTTTGTTTTGGGGGTTTATCGCAAGGCTGGTGTGCAGTATTTTTTCCTTGTTTATTTTTTTCCTGTGTTTCTGTATATCTCCACTAGATTCCCTCCTGCGCATTTCTGACTTGCTTACATGGTTTTTGAATGTTTTTCTTTTAGTTTGTAAACGGTGTTTGCCCAAACAGCAAATCTTAGTTGCGAGAAGCGCTTCTTCCTGAGCCTCCATACATTGTCTGCACTTCTGCACTAAACAAAGAAGAACTTCACCAGCTCCCATTATTCATTTTGCCTATGCACGTAAAGAGAGGGTCAATACGTACAAGACGAAAAGAGAAAAAACTAGAATGCTTTCTCTATTTTTAAATCAATGAACAGGGCTAGTTGGTGGACATTCGTGATGGTATTGCGCTTTGTATATTTAGCTGAAGGTTGTCAATGATAGCTTGTCAAGCGATGTTTTGTGACAGTTCATAACAATGGGAAGACAATGTCAGCTCCCATTGGTGCTTCGGCATAACTCTTTTACTGCTGACTTCCATGACAGCCACAAGAGGAATTGAAACAACAAAGCTGGGCAGCCTGCTGTGGTTCTTGTGTCGAAAGCGACACCCCATGAATCCGGCGACTCCACGCCGTGGTGCTGGAAAACCCGGTGCAGCCAGCCATGTCGGCTGTTTACCACCGTCATCATTGCCCTGGTGCTACCGTTTTTCTACTATACTATGCTGATAATGTAGCGTGCTGTTGTGTACAAAGATTACTAACTAGCAAGCAAGGGACTGCTTGCCGTGAATTTATCGTTATCGCGTCTCTGAATACCGCTTCGAAAAAAAAAACAACTTTATATCCGTTTGACAGAACACTGCGGATGTTCCCACTCGTTAATCAGACACTCAAGTGCGAGGTTCCCGGAATATGAACAACAAAACAGAGCTTGTATTTTGCTGTCAACTTTGCCATTAAAGTTTTAAAATATCCTTCGTCTACACTACTGAATGAACAATCATTGATTATCTGGATATCGTGTTTCCCTTTGCTGGCGTTGTTCGTCATTTTGACCGTAAAGAGTTTCACATTTAATTTTCTGGAGGTGGGAAAGTGGCGGTGCGGTGTTCTAGATTCCACAGTCGTACCTTTAGAAACTTTGGTCGTAGCTAGAAATAATAAAATATTTCAACATGCTATGCTCTAAAGAGTCGGCCTAAATTGCTTAGCTGCCTCGCATGCGTGATGATCGCGTTAAATTGTTTCCTGTACTTTACAGGACCATCATGTTTAATCTGCGTGTACATGTCTCGCTGCTGCAAATAGAATTTGTAACAGTTCCTGTGAGAAATCACTCGTATTTCTTTTTAAAAGTAACAAAGCAGAAACATAAAAAGGCGGAGGCGAGGGGGGGGGGAGACTTGTAACTTTAGTTGGAGGTAAAGTATGGATTATCAACAAGCTGAACGAGGGTTACACGAAGTTCTGCACTAATCGTGGTTTGGGGCAGAGTTCGAGTACGAAAATTTGTTCACTTACTTTTTGGTGTAGGAACCTACGAATTGGGATGGGTAAAAAGTAAGCACTTAAGAAACCTGTTATGATGAACACTCTCTCACCAGCTGTCGGCAAAAACATTTCTATTAAAATCTGCGTAGCAGTGGGGGCTGAGAGTAATTCAATGTTTTTTTTGCGGTTACTGCTGAAACATGTCCATTCTTCGGCTGATTAGTTGTAAAACAATTCCGACCAAGATACTTCTGACCATTTATAAAGTGAATGTCTAGGTTTACGGCTGTGTTGCTGTAACGTTGGAGTATTGGTGCTACCTAGAAAGTACCAAAACTGTGAAGAACAATTTTACCGCTTTATTGCGCTTGGAAAGGCAGGTTCCAGTCAAAACGCAACGGAAGCGGCAGGCACAGCCGTCGATCGTCGAAATCTTGTCTGCGGATCAAGCGCGTCGAGTTATTTGTACATGACTCGTCGTTGATTCTAGCTTAATTACTGGTACTTGCTTGCTTTAGAGAATTTACAGCACTGTTCGGGTCGAGCATGCAATTTGATCAGACAAGCTTCTCTCGCTATAAAATTGCACTATTGCTTGGTGCAATGGTATTGCACCAAGCAATACCATTGTAACGATAATTGCCTAATAAAAGGCGATCAAAAAAAAAGAAATTAACTGTCTAGGCCAGTGTGAGTATTTTAGAGAAAATACCAGCTATTTCAAAAGATCTGGTAGACTTTTATGGATTAATTTCAGCTTTCTCGCATTCGTTCACGTGAATGAAAATCGATGCCCATAGGACAAAATATCAAGCCTCATACGATTTCCTCGTCGACACTGTCATGCAGAGCATGCGTAGAAAGTGATTGCTCGTGTGAAAAAGAAAACATTGCTTTTCATGAATAGCGACGGTTTGTTGCACAAGTTAAACATTGAAGGTGGTTACCTAGGTAAGGTTTCATTCTCTGCGATCGGTTCAGATATGAACCGATCGCAGAGAATGTAACTGGAAATGAAAGAAAAGGCGCTGGTAGACAGTGGCAGCAAGCGTGTGTATACGGGTCTTATATGGCACGATGGCCATGAATGTTGCGGCACCTCGTATGATGAATGCTAATGGACAGACAACTGCGAGGTGGAAGAAGTTTTATGAAAAGGCAAGGCGGCATGAAAGAGATGATAGAAAGAACTCTCCTGGTGGATGCCAATGGTTGCTTCGAGTCGCAAATCACTTCAGTACCGCACTGCTACTGCTAGCGCTCCCTTGATTCATTTGATAGCGCAATTGCACCAAACATGCAATGGGTACATGTTTCGTCAACGTACAAAGTCTCAATTTTCTTCAAGTGCGAAGGTTCATTACATGCGGAAGTCATCGGTATACATACTTTTCCTATTCGCTGATATTATTTCTATAAAGCTAAAGAGTACTGCTTATGTAGGGAGCATTATGGAAATGGATCATACCATTTGCGCACAGTATGAAGCGTTGACTCTTATAGAAGAAACAATGTGGTGTTTGCTGGTTTTCAGCTGGCAGACACGCTTTCTATTAAAAGCTACTGATCTCCGTTTTTTTCTAGATACATAAACACTACTCTTTAGCAATAACATGTTTAATACGAATAGTGCTGAAATATACTAATTTATCGCATTGTTAATAACAAGAGGTACAATTCCTTTAATATGCTCAGAGATTTCTTTCCATACACCACACTACACTGACGTACATTCTGTGTAAAATACAAATAATGCACCACGTTGCGGAACCAGGCTAGTTCGAGTTCCATATTATTGCCAAACAAAGCGCGAAGCGATACGGGTAAGAGGGAGAACAAAATCAAAAGCCGACTTCCAAGTGTGTTAGGCTTGCCATAAAGAAATAATATGCCGGCGCACGCGTGACTTTAGGATCACAACAACAAGCAAAGAACATATAGCAATAATCAAAAGCACGTCTCTGCATGGACAATATTAATAAACCCAACTGATCGCACCACTGCTCACGCGTCTCAAGAACGGTTGACATGTCGATGAAAAATCCGGAGACGGCGTAGGCTGACATGTTCAGTGATAAAAGAGAATGGAAAATGAAACACCAACATAGAAATCTGGTAGTGGATGGAATGCTGCAAGAAGTACTATATCACCCCCCCTCCCCTTTCATGTGGTCGAATATACGTAGGCCACAATCAACAGGGGAATCAACGTTCGTCTCCAAAACCCAAGAAGTACGCAATGGTCGAGCCGAATTTTTAGTGCTACATCGTATCTCTTAATAGTACGCCCCCCGCTTTGAATGTGCGGGAGTGACCATGAGCCACGTGAATGATCAAACTAGAATCATAATCGAAACATCTCCTAAAGATGACGCCCTTATGTTATTAGGCTTTCTGTTGCTCTGTCACAGAGAGGTATTGTTCTTGAGATGCCGAGGAAGTAGGCCACCCACAACGGTAGTAGCATGATCGGCGTGTTGCTGTGTTCTTATTGTCAAGGCATTACTGGTGGCTATTCTTCGTAATAATGAGATAGCGTAAGCGCTACTTTATATTTTCCTGGAAAATGTAGAGTTGGAATGACCCGCCGTGGTTGCTCTGTGGCTATGGTGTTGGGCTGCTGAGCCCGAGGCACGGCGGCCGCATTTCGATGGGGGCGCAATGCGAAAACACCCGTGTACTTAGATTTAGGTGCACGTTAAAGAACCCCAGGCGGTCGAAATTTCCGGAATCCTCCACTACGGCGTGCCTCATTATCAGAAAATGGTTTTGGCACGTAAATCCTCATAGTTAAATTTTTTAGAGTTGGAAGGCAGCATCTGAATTCGCGCTGGCTGGTCCTTGTCCGGTTACGCACTCGGTTTGTGAGTATTAATAAAGCACTACTGTTACTGCTTTTGCTATACCTGATAATAGAGAGAAGGAGATAGCTTACTTGTCCTGGATATCGTACGCAATGGAGTCATATCGTCGTGCTCTGCTGCAAAGAAACCTTCTTCGGGGAGTCCGACAAGGAGCTGGATCATGGTGTCGTCCGCTGGTTGGGGATTGCAGCGTTAGGTGGCAGAAATATACCACGAGCAAAAGGAACAAAACGCTTTTCAGGCGGCGGATAAATGAATTACACAAGCACTATTCATTTGGAATATCAGTACTAGTGTGAGCGAAAGAGCTTCTCACAAGAAGCATGGTCTCGTAGCATTCCGCGTACTATGACGAGATGAGCATTTTAGTTGTAGCTAATAGACATTATACATGTGTACATGAGCGATTTCATCAGTGTACACGAAAGGAAACGTGCTGCATCAAATTTTCTGCGCGTAGAAACACACCTGGGAAACTTAAAAAGAAAAGGTACTCAAAAGATTTTGGTTTCCTAGTCCTATTTGAAGAAATGTAGTGTTGGTAGCATTCTTTTGTTTTTCTTTGCCTGGAAATAAAAAAAAATTCTTTGCATTGCTTTGTACAGTAGCCCTGATATTTTTGATTGACCAAGAGACGGCGAGAAAGATTGTGTCAACTTTAGCGTTGAGAGAGAGAGACCGCGCTGTTTAAGTGATTACTTTTTGTTTGTTACAGCGCCAAGATTTCAGGCAACACAATAGCAAAGGCTGTATTTTTACTCAAAAACGTTATTTAAGCAAGTCAATATAATATCGCAGTTGCACTAGATTTCGCTTTGGTGGTCGAGGCTGTCGTACGGGCGCTGGAGCGTTAACGTATGTTTTATTTTTGTATTGGCAAATGTACGCTTTCCTCTATTACTAGGGTGTTGCAAGTCCAAAAATTATGCACATTCAGGACAAATAGCACGTGACGATACTGCGTGTTAGAGAAGCATCTTGCGAGTGCTGTAATACGCATATACGTATTAAAAAAAGGAAATTAACGATTTGAGCAGGTGGTCTGGAAGGCGTTCTATGTCCCATTTGCTTGTTGGCAGTCATAGCAGCCTTTTAAGAACAGGCTTAAATATACTTCACGTCAATTTTCAAGTCATTTTTATTTCAGCATTTCTTTTGTACAAACAGAAGAATGTTAGGACAATCACAAAAGGCTACTAAGCTGCAGCTTGACTGGGTGCTTGCCCCATTACTTGGCAGAAACAAAAGACAGAAAATACATTCGAGTGACGACAACAAAAATATTTACAGATTTCAAATGGTCATGTAAAAGAATGGAAAAAAAAGACACAAAGCACATCATATGAAATACTCAAAAACCTGTAGCGACAGCTCCATTATAGTATGCCAATAAAAAATATTCACAATTTTACAATTTGCTATTGCAGCAAAATAGGAAAATGATGTCAAACATTTTCGCTTCTTACCCGGAATGTTCTGATAAATTGGCCCTGCAAATAAATGCCGCGAACGCGAGAAAATTAAATGTTGAAAACATTACAGAGCAAGGAAGGACCTGGCTGCGTTTATTCGCGCGAACTCGCTTGGACCATGCTAGATTGAACGTAATGTCTTTAAAATGCCATATCGTAAGAGGAAAAAATTTTTTGTTGGAGCTTTATTTCAGTATACCCCGGAAATTAAATGTACTGTCGTGTTGTACACGGTAAACAGTCGCGCAATAAGTGATTCTCATGCATGACAGCCCAATACGTCAGCCTTGGGCTTCTTTGGAGTTTTCTGCACCGGCAGGACTATATGTTGGCCTTTTCGTGCGGAGCGCGACCTGTATTTTTCAGTTGACTCTTATAGCCTGAACATGTGACAACTTTTTTGCGGTAAATATTCGAAAGCAGGAGAAACATTGATTGTCCGTTGCAATTCGAATTGTGAACAAGGTTCTCCGCTTTTCAAGCAGCAGTTACAGGCGTTAGCAGAATGCAGAAACACTGATATCTGAGGTTGTAGCATCATCATCATGATCAGCCTGGTTACGCCCACTGCAGGGAAAAGGCCTCTGCCATACTTCTCCAACTACCCCGGTCATGTACTAATTGTGGCCATATTGTCCCTGCAAACTTTCTGCATCTCATCCGCCCAGCTAACTTGCTGCCGTCCCCCGCTACGCTTCCCTTCCCTTGGAATCCAGGCCGTAACCCTTAATGACCATCGGTTATCTTCCCTCCTCAGTACATGTCCTGCCCATGCCCCCCCCCCCCCCATTTCTTTTTCTTGATTTCAACTAAGATGTCATTCACTCGCGTTTGTTCCCTCACCCAATCAGCTCTTTTCTTATCCCTTAACGTTACACCTATCATTCTTCTTTCCATAGCTCGTTGTGTCGTCGTCAGTTTAAGTAGAACCCTTTTCGTAAGCCTCCAGGTTTCTGCCCCGTACGTCACTACTGGTAAGACACAGCTGTTATACACTTTATCTTGGGGGATAATGGCAACCTGCTGTTCATGATCTGAGAATGCCTGCCAAACGCACCCCAGCCCATTCTTATTCTTCTGATTATTTCAGTCTTATGATCCGGATCTGCGGTCACTACTTGTCTTAAGTAGGTGCATTCCCTTACCATTTCCAGTGCCTCGCTACCTATCGCAAACTGTCGTTTTCTTCCGAGACTGTTAAACATTACTTTAGTTTTCTAGTTTTCTGCAGGTCAATTTTTATACCCACCCTTGTGCTTTGCTTCCCCAGGTCAGGGACGAAGACGACGAAGGGAGCGAGCGGACGCATCTCCCCTTGGTTCCGTGTTTTTTCTTTGAACTGCCGGATTTTTGAGTCACACCTTAATGATAGTGCATCGATTGGTTGCATAAAGTTGTGTGGACTACCGGGAACCAAAATTCCGAGGTAGGGACCGCTTTTTCCGAATTTAGAGGACTTTTGTGTGCCGAGAGGAGCGTCCACTGCTGGGCGTAACGTCGACTTCGGCCTTGACCGGGGGAGCGGTAGGCCCAGCCCGAGCCTCGGTGAAGCCGCCAGCGGAACATCGAACCATCGGTGATTGCGCAAGTGAGCATTGACCTAAGATGATTACCGCTATGCGTGTAGAGGTGGACGGCATCGAAATTTCGTCGGACCAGTGCACAAGATCGCAAGGCTCGAAAACTGCCAGTGAAAGAGTCAGGCACATAGGCGTGGACAAGATAGGCCTAAATCCTTCGAACACGATCTGCCGAGGGTGCGGGATCTCCAACCCCGCCGAAGACCACAGATGTGTCCCGAAGTGTGGCCTGTGCGGAGGGAAACACCTGACCGCGCGCATGGCCTGCAAAGCCCGTTACAATATGCCCTACGCCGTCCGCCGGTGACGCTTGGAATGGCGCCGAGCGGAGGAAGGAGTCGCCGGAAGAAGAAACCGAAACAAGAGAGTTCTTGCAGGCGGATCCGCCGTAGCGTATCCAAACAATGGGGCCAGTCACATACGCAAGGTCGCAGCAGCAACAACAGTGGCGGCGGAAACGGCCGCCGGAGTCGCTCCCGATCGAAGACATCATCGGGGCGCGGCAACGGCGGCGGCAAACGCCGCTCGCGCTCCCGGACCAGTTCAAGATTTGGGGTCAGTACAAGGTCCCGGAGCGAATCAACCGGACGCCGAGGGATTGCCGCGAAAAAGGTGGGCTGGACCAAGAGGACTCCCGTAGCTCGAGCCAGCAACACCGAATTCCCGCCGCTCACCCCCTCCCAACCCCTTAACTCACAAGCGAATCCGCAAAAGGACAGTAGAGAAGTGATAGTACTTGAGAGGATCATAGAGCACCAAAACGTTCAGATCAAGGAGAGGAACGCCCAAATACAGGCGCTTATGAAAAAGGTCGAAACGGTGCGAATAACAGCAGCTCGGAAAATGCAACCCCCAAAAACAACAGCACGGCGGCAAACAACGCCGCAGGCTTGCGCAGGTTGCCGCGGAGGGACCCCCCAGCGCCCCGCCTAGGGCGGGCGGCGGGAGAAGCTGGGGCCACGCAACGTGCATCAAGTAATCAAGAGGCAATGGACAGAGACCACGACCGCGGCAACGATACAGATCCCGCGAGAAGGAGGGCTGACGGCCATTCTGGCCGCAATTTCCCAAATTAATGAAAGGCTAGTCAAAATGGACGCCCGACTCGAGGTTGTCGAGAGTCAGCCTCACACGCGATCGGTGAAGCACAAGAGCCTAGCACCAAAAGTATCCTCAACATCGGTGAGGAACCGATTCGCGTCCCTGAAAAAAGATCGGTCCGAAAAAATCAAAGGCGCGATCGCGAAAAGGCACAGTCGACTGGAGACGTTCAGAAAGGATGATGCAGAAGCCAAGTAAGAAGCACAAGAAGAAGACCGGGGGGGATACCACCGTAATTTACCAATGGAACTGCCGCGGGATTCCCAACAAAGAAGCGGAACTATTATTATACATTGACGGGCAAGAAAAGAAGCCCGATGTAATTGCTCTACAGGAAAGAAACGGGAAACCAAGACTCCCGGGATACGTCACTTACATGGACCCCACGGAGAACGAAACGGCGGTGCTCGTCCGCAGCAACGTGGCGGCAACTCAACATGTCACGGCGCAGGGCGGGTGCGAGCACACGCTGGTCGAAATTAATGCGAGAGAAATTGGCAGCTCGGACAATTTATTTCTAATGAGCGCGTACTGCCGGCCGTCTCAACGGCAGCACGAATTTGACCGCATCGTGAGCCAGGCGAAAGGGTTGGCGGGGACCAGGCCGCTCCTGATCCTCGGCGACTTTAACGCCCCTCGCACAACGTGCGGCTATAAGTTTCAGTCCAAGAGAGGAAAAGCATTGGCCAAAGCAATGGAGGATCACGAGATGGCCTTCCTGAACGAGCCGGACGTAACCACCAGAAGACGCAACAGTGCCGCGAGGGACACCACGCCAGACCTGTCATGGTTATCGGTCACGCTAGACGTCTACTGGAAAAGCGAAGAAGTGGACGTTGGGTCTGACCACAGCGTGATCGGCATCACGATCCGAGGCTTTCGATATCGGGCTGTGCTGGGGACGGCGCGGATCACGGATTGGGACAAGATGAGAAAGTTTACCTAAGAACAAGAAGAGGTGTCCGAGGAAGAATCGGAACAAACTGCGACACAAAGGACCTACGTCGAATGGGCGAGGGACCAGAAGAAGGACCTCGAAAAATTTACACAACAAATCGCAACGACGTCGCAGATACCGTACGTGGATGCCAGACTGACCTACATGTGGGCGGCCCGACACTCGCTAACGCGGCGGTGTAAACGTCAGAGACAACAGAAAGCTGGCAAAGCGCATAGCAATCTTGAACAAACAGATCGCCGAGCACGCGGCCAAACTATGTAATGAAAATTGGCTGAGGGCCTACGTCGGCCTACAGGGCAAGCTCTCGACGTGGAAGACGTGGTGTCTCTTGAGGTATCTGATGGACCCGCTGAGTGGCGAAACTGCGACCAATCGCCACCTCACCAAAGTATGGAATACGTACAAGGGAGACGGCCGCAGGCTCCTGGAAGATCTGAAGGCTAAGTACCTAAAGAAAGAAAAGGGCCAGCACCCGGTGCCTGAGAGGTACGAAGGATCCGACAATGAAGAACTGGACCGGCCGTTTACCATGACGGAACTGTGGATAACGATAGATGACGGTAACAAGAGAACTGCACCCGGCAGGGATGCCATAACTTACATATTACTCGGTAACATGAGCGGTACAGCGGCCCGCGGCCTCCTAGAGCACATTAATGAAGCCTGGGAGAGCTCGCAGTTACCGAAGGAATGGAAGAACGCCGCGGTCCGCTTCATTCCAATGCCCGGCAAGGCCCTCACGATAGACAATATGCCGCCCATCTCTCTCACATCCTGCGTGGGGAAGTTGATGGAGCGCATGGTCCTTCGCCGGGTGCAGAAGCACCTCGAAGAAACGGATAAGATGCCGGAGACGATGTACGGCTTCAGACAACATCTCAGCGCCCAAGACGTGATGATCCAAATCCACGAACTGGTCGTCAAGCCAGCAACGAGGCACGCGCCGCGCAGGATACTCGCCCTCGACCTGAAGGGAGCGTTTGACAACGTGTCCCACGTGAGCGTGTTGCAGAATCTAAGCAAGACCCGGTGTGGCCGAAAGACATTCGACTACATAAAAGATTTTCTGTCAAACTGAACGGCGACCAGCAGGATATGGGAGAAGTTGGACTCTGTCGAGCTCGGCAATAGCGGCACCCCTCAGGGATCGGTCTTGTCGCCCCTGCTCTTCAATCTCGCCCTGATGCCCCTCCCCGATCTACTCAAGCAAATCGAAGGCGTGGACAACGCTTTCTAGAACGACGATATTACGGTTTGGACGGCCCGAGCCGGATACGACGCCTGGATGAAGGAAGTCTTGCAGCGGGCGGCAATGACCGTGCATGAGTACGCAAAGTCGTGCGGACTGAGCTGCGCTCCCCAGAAATCAGAGCTGCTCATGATCCAACCGGGAAAATCCAAGGAGGAGCTGCCGTCGAACGTGATTATCACCATCGCCGGAACAACCATCAAGCCAACACAGCAGATTATGATTCTCGGCCTACTACTACAGAGCTACGGGAAAGCACAGGCCACCATCACAAAGGTCAAGACTACAACCGAACAGATACTTGGTATGATTGGGACGGTATCGAACAGAAACCGAGGGCTTAAAGAGGACGATGCCACGCGCGTGGTAAGCGCGTTCGTCGTGTCGCGGGTTACCTACTTCACCCCGTATCTCCAGCTGACGAAGGCGAATAGGGACACCCTAAACACAATGCTTCGCAAGACAACGAAAGAAGCACTGGGCATGCCCATATACTCGTCCACGCAAAAACCGCTGGACATGGGCCCCACAACACGGTGGATGAGCTCATCCAAGCCCACCTCTCTAATCAGAGAAACCGGCTCAGTCAGAGGAAACACGGACGAACCGTCCTGCGCAAGATAAGATGGCAGATCGAGCCAGTACCAATCAAGACAGCCCTTCCTGAAGACTGGAACATGATCATTCAGACCAAAACTCTTCCCCGGAACATGACGCCGGGCAACAAAGACGAGAGGCGCACCGCGCGAGCCAAAAGCCTAGCCCAGAAGCTGGAAGAGAACCCCAGGGTCCTCTACGCTGACGCCTCGCTCCGAAAACACAGCGACCGCGCAGCGGTCCTGATTACATCTAAAGACAGGCTGATCGTCAGCGCGTCCCTGAAGACAACAGAGCCCGCAGTTGCCGAAGAAGCGGCCGTGGCGCTCCCACTCGCACAGCCGAGCGTGGACACCGTAGTCACCGACTCAAAGACAGCCTACAGAAGCTTCCGGAGGGGGGTAATCTCCTCCGTGGCCCGAGCCATTCTAGCCAAGCACAAGCCTCCGGGAAGAGCCATAGAGCTAGTGTGGGTCCCGGCTCACTCGAAGGTAGCAGGCAACACTATCGCCGACTACCATGCCCGAGAAATCTCAATCCGGGCCGAGCACGAGCCGGAAGAGCTACCGCACTCGGTTACCAGCTTTCGCGACATTACCCGGATGTACCGAGAGGAAAAGCGCAGACTGCCAGAACCGGACCCCAAACTTACCAGGCAACAACAGACGATCCTGCGTCGAGCGCAGGCGGGATCGCTTGCGCATCCCGTACTCATGAACTGCATGTACCCTGCGGAATACCATATGCTCTGTCCTTCTTGCATAAGAGAAAAGGGCACCCTGCCGCACATCTTCGCAGAGTGCACAGAACTCAAGACGCCCCTCTTCTCCTTACCACCAGCACCCCCAATTCCCAAACCCTTGAGCGTTCGGAGACCTTGTTATACAGCCCCGACCTTCCGATTCAGCTGGCACTGACGGACAGCGGCCAGGAGCTGCTGGGAACATATGGGTCCCGTAACTAGGCAACCACCCCGTCTGGTACCTGCGCGCACCACCGGTTTATTTCGGGCCCAGTAAATGTTGCGTCATCATCAACCAGGTCACTCAGCATGCATTGCAATGCGCCCCCTAAGTTACTAAGCAAGGCAATATCATCAGCGAATTGCAAGTTACTAAGGTATTCTCCATGAACGTTATCCCCAATTCTTCCCAATGCAGGTCTCAGAATACCTCATATGAATAGACTGTGAATAGCATTGGAGAGATCGCATCTCCCTGTCTGACGCCTTCCTTTATTGGGATTTTGTTGCTTTCTGTATGGAGGACTACGGTGGCTGTGGAGCCGCTATATATATCTTTCAGTATTTTTACATACGGCTCGTCTACACCCTGAATCCGCAATGCTTTCATGACTGCGGAGGTTTCGACTGAATCAAACGCTTTCTCGTAATGAAAGCTATATATACGGGTAGGTTATATTCCCCACATTTCTCTATCACCTGATTGATAGTGTGAATGTGGTCTATTGTTGAGTAGCCTTTACGGAATCCTGTCTGGTCCTTTGGTTGACAGAAGTCTAAGGTGTTTCTGATTCTATTTGCGATTACCTTTGTAAATAATTTGTAGGCAACGGACAGTAAGCTGCTCAGTCTATAATTTTTCATGTCTTAGGCGTCCCCTTTTTTATGGATTAGGATTATGTTAGCGTTCTTACAAGATTCCGGTACGCTCGAAGTCATGAGGCACAGCGTATGGAGGGTGGCCATTTTTTCTAGAACAATCTGCCCGCCATCCTTCAGCAAATCTGCTGTTACCTGATCCTCCCCAGCTACCTTCCAACTTTGCATAGCTCCCACGGCGTTCTTTACTTCTTCCGACGTTACTTGTGTGATTTCAAATTTCTCTAGACTATTCCCTCTTCCATAATCGTCGTGGGTACCACTGATACTGTATAAACCTGTATAGAACTCCTCAGCCACTTGAACTATCTCATCCATATTAGTAATGATATTACCGTCTTTTTCTTTTAACGCATACACCTGATTCTTGCCTATTCCTAGTTTCTTCACTGATTTGAGGCCTCCTCCATTCCTGAGAGCATGTTCAATTCTATTCATATGATACTTTCTAATGTCAGCTGTCTTACGCTTGTTGATGAACTTAGAAAGTTCTGCCAGTTCTATTCTAGCTGTAGAATTAGTGCCTTTCATACATTGGGGCGTTTCTTGATGAGATCTTTCGTCTCCTGCGACAGCTTACTGGCATCCTGTCTAACGGAGTTACCATCGACTTCTGTGGCACACTCCCTAATGATGCCCATAAGATTGTCGTTCATATCTTCAAAACTAAGGTCCTCTTCCTGAGGTAAAGCCGAATACCTCTTACGCAGCTTGATCTTGAATTCCTCTATTTTCCCTCTTACCGCCAACTCATTGAACGTCGTCTTATGCACCAGTTTCTTCCGTTCCCTCCTCATGTCTAGGCTAATTCGAGTTCTTACCATCCTATGGTAACTGCAGCGCAATTTGCCGAGCACGTCCACATCTTGTATGATGCCAGGGTTAGCGCAGAGTATAAAGTCTATTTCTAGTCTGGTCATTCGGGCTCCTCCACGTCCACTTTCGGCTATCCCGCTTGCGGAAGAAGGTATTCATTATCCGCATATTATTCTGTTCTGCAGACTCTACTAATAACACTCCCCTGCTATTTCTAGAGCCTATGCAATATTCCCCCACTGACTTGTCTCGAGCCTGATTCTTGCCTACCCTGGCATTAAAGTTGCCCATCCCTATAGTGTATTTTGTTTTGACTGTACCCACCGCTGATTCCACGTCTTCATAGAAACTTTCGACTTCCTGGTCATCATGACTGGATGTAGGGGCGTAGACCTGTGCGACCCTCAATTTGTAGCTCTTATTTAGTTTCACAAGACCTGCCACCCTCTCGTTAATGCTACGGAATTCCTGTATGTTACCAGCTGTATCCTTGTTCATCAGGAATCCGACTCCTAGTTCCCGTTTCTCCGCTATGCCCCGGTAACATAGGACGTGCCCGCTTTTTAGTACTGTAAATGCTTCTTTTGTCCTCTTAACTTCACTGAGCCCTATTATATGCCATTTTCTGCCCCCTAATTCCTCCAATAGCACTGCTAGACTCGCCTCACTATAGATAACGTTCTAGCATTAAACGTTGCCAGGTTCAGATTCCAATGGCCACCTGCCCGGTCGTAGCATAGGGTGTTGTAAATACAGTGTTAACGAAATTGTTTTCATGGGTTCGCTGGAACATTGCGAAGTCACGAAGCACTGGATATATGTGAAGAAAATAATTGTGCGTCACTTCCTGACATCTTATACTACTGGAATGAGTACGGAAAACTACATATAACAAGTACTCCATAATTTGTTTTTATTCTTTCCGTTCTGTCTGAAATCATGGCGAAAGACAACCGGAAGGAGGCCGGTAGAATAGGATACTATCAGTACGAAGAGGCGCTATTACGCTATATGGTAATGCTACCTTTATAGTCCTATACGTGCGGACTACGTCACGGACTATACCACGCTATGTGTCCATCCCATGGCAACTCACCCGATAGCAAATAATAAACTGCGTTTTTTTTTTGCATCAGGCGTAAAATACCTGTAAGAAAGCACTCCCAAACGTGTGCCTATGCTTTTTATTGTAAATTACCAAATGACAGGCTAAATAAGGCACTACTCCTTGCATACTATTAAAATAAACGTCATATGCCATATACCGCATTGAGACCCAATCTTCAAGCAGATACTTATTCAGCCGGTATGTTACGTACACGCCTGAACCCCTTCGCCACACAATGGTAATGCAATTGTCTCACGATACACGATGTGTGCGCTTGCTCGGCGGTAATATTTGCAGATTAGACATTCTCTGCGCACAACACTCATGATTCTGCTCTCGATCAGCCATGTCTATGCACTTTGTGAGCTTTCATTGTCGCAAAATAGCTTTCATCCTCTTTGGTTTTGCTTAATGTTTAATCGGAATACAGATCAAACCGATCAATGCATAAAAGAGAATGTTGGAAATATTTTATCCCATACAACTTCCAGGCGAGCATGCTGCGTTGCGCATTGATTGTATCGGTGTTATGAAAGCATACTTACAGAAGGATTCATGGTATTGTTGGCTGAGTTCGGCTATTGAATGAAAAGTTCGAGAGATGACTCAGCATGTATAGGATCGCTCATAGTAAGTGATAATTTACCATCGACGGTAAACGATTGAGAATCAAGGGTGCCGCTCTCCTACAGCAAGGAAACGTCACAGCAGAATTAATCTCAGGGTGAATGTGGATGTTAATGCGATTAACATTCAATCAATGTAGCGACACAACGCTTTGCCACCCTAAAATACGTCACGTATAGGGCTTGAATGCCACTGGGCTTCTAGCTCCTGCTTCCATACACACATACTGCGGCATGAAGATATATCGCCCAAATATCTGTGCTAGAAACAGGTCAGAATATATATGCTTAAACAATATTCTTTAAATATGCATAGGTGACGCGGGATTGCTTCTGCCCAGCCCCGGATGAATTCTAGAAGATATTATTTTGGTCATTGAACAGTGGCACATCCACCAGTGGCCATTGCCCAGTGACACATGTTGGCATGAATAAAGTTTGATATGATAAAATTAGACAGACGTAGCGCAAACTGCGAGAAGTTTTAGAAAATGTTAGCCACATTAAAACGTGAAGCTATGACACTCTATAACGATGCCGCAGGCAACTTACGAGCAAATTTAGCAAGCGAATAAGGAAAAGAGGTTGAATACCTCCTCGCGACCTACACATCACACGAACTCTTTTTAGCAGGCCATGGCTATCTTACTCTTCCATTTACACTCTCACTTAAATGTTACGCTTTTCGGCCCTTAGATGTACTCCGTCATTGTGCATATTAGCAGACTACTTTGGCAATGTGGAAAGAGAAAACGTGCCCGCTTAGTTATGTGCAACAAAACGTAAGCTTTGACTAACCTGCGATGCTGCGATGGAGAATATAAAGGGCAGCCAAAGCCCTAGAATTCCTTGTCTTTCTCTATTTTTTATTGCCAATTGCATGGACACCGCAGGCGCATTTATGGCGTTGGCGTCGCCGTCGCCGTGGGGTTCTGTATAAAGTGCAAGGGCGATACAACCGTCGCCAGGCGCCGTATGCTGTATGTGCGAGTGAAAGCGTGTCAGGACGAGCCGGCGAACGCAGTTCAATCTCGCGTACAGAAGCCAGGAAGGCGGCCCGGATGCGTGCCCTCTCCTCTTGCACGCGAGGCAGGGTGCAGAGGGGAGACAACCGCGGCGTCTACTAAGGCGTTCGCCGCGCGAATCGCGGACCCCATAGTAGACCCCTTTGGCGGACGCTGTAGGGACGCGTTGCGGCGCTGGTGCCTGGAAAGCGATCTGCGACGTGGCCAAAGTGCGCGCCCACGCAGGCCTCATGTTCAAAGCGGTCTGCGATGTTTCAAGAGTGCGCGCAGTGCCGGTAGCTTCGTGTGCGTTCTGCTTTCGACGTTTCGTTCGCGTTGAAGCGAGAGATGCATGAAAGTCAATTCACTTGCTGCTGCTGCGATACATCACTCCAAAATTTTGACAACGAGTTTCCGCGCTCATATAGCGAGATGTGTTCACGTTTACCTGCACTCGCATGACACCGTGGTGAGTAACTTAGTTAAAACTCGTTGGCGGGCTAGTTGGTTTGAGTCCATGATAGAATGTGTAAGCGGCGACTGAACAAGGACGTAGAAAGAAGCAGACACAGAAAGACAGCGCTGTATCGGTGTGTCTGTTTCTTCCTACATCATCTTCAGTCACGCTTACACTTTCTATTATTGTTAATTTACTTAGTAAGCGGGTGATTACAAGGTTATACGGCTCTAAAACTACTATCCTTACTTGTCACAGCTATACACTAATTCGCTATCGGAATCGGTGCTTTGCCTTTAGGCTGAAACTGCGAATTTCTTTGGCGGTTGCCCGCACCTAAGCTCATACTATACGCGAGATCTACGTTATAAAGCACGTACAACACTCACTTGGCCGTGAGCGGCTTTGCTTAACACTGTTAGGGGTAACGTTGTGCGCTTATACAAAAATCGAATAAAGTCAAGACGAGGATGGCCACCGCCGATGCTTAATTTGCAAAATACTGCAAGCGTAAGGCGAAGGACTCCGGTATGGTTGTTTTTCGTCCAGTTTCAATTTTCGCGTCAGCGAATTATTTCTAAATTTCAATCAAGCATAGGAGCTACCTTATCTCATGGCTTCCATGACTACAGCGTAGGTTACTTACGATCGCGTGTATTATATTTAGGAGTCCATTGAAGCACTGCTGATACTGCTATTGTCTGCCCCTGATCAAAATTCGAGGAGGATCGCTTGCCTGCTGTGGATGTCGACGGGAACGAAGTGGTATGAGCATGCTTCATTTCAGCGAAAGCTTTCTCGGCGAGCCCGGTGAAGCCCTAGAATGTAGCGGCGTTTGCAGGTGGCCGATTAAAGCGCAACGCGCTGGGAGGACGGCACGTCCAGAAGGCGAAAAAGAATCGTTTCTTGCTGATACACCAATACTAAGCAGTTCGGACCTCATCACTTGAGTTGCTGTATGGGTGCACCCATATCACACTATGTTCTATGAATAACCAGCTTAGTAAAATTAGATAAATATAGTTATACATCACAAGTAGTTTAAATGGTGCAATGTTGTAGCAAGGTAGCCTTTATATAGTATAATACAAAGAATGATGTGTAGCCTTACTGTTTTACGCGTAAGCGTAACTAGCTATCTCGTAAAATCGGCAGTGTTTGCCTGAATCTGCGAAGAAAGCGAGCGAGACGGTCGCCTGGGCCTCCATGCTGACTCAGGTTTGTCCGCAAATTTCGTTCGCACACTTAATTAGCACTATGGGCAACTACAACACAAGAATTTGAGGATAAAAATTGCTAAGCGTTCATCATACTCTTTTGATGCAATACTTCGAACACAGTCTGACACGCATGGGCCTTAAATTGCGCTACTGAAATGTTTGCTATTAACGAATAAAGAAAAAAAATTATGAAGAACCAACCCCACCCGCTATTCAAGAATACGTTGAGCATGCATTGGGAAGTGGTTATTTGCAGCACTGTATTGGCACCCTGCTATAAGTGATGCTTCCCCTTAGCACCGCACCTTACACCTACGCGGAAGCCACCCGGTACTTAGAGTGCCATTTCCGCGAGCAACGCCTTCAAAGCCCCTCTCGGCGTCTGCCGCCGCCTCTGACCGCAGACGCTGGGACCAGAGGCGCAGCGTCTCAACGACAGCGTTTCAAAGCGCTAGCTGTCATGAGGGAATGATGCGACAACGTTGCTTTTATTACCGTGCAACCATGCGGTACTTAGCACTAAGACCCTTGCAGCGGTACCGCCATAGTGTCCCACGGAGCCCTGCGCGCGGCCGCGCAGGCTTTATCTTGAAAACGATAAGCTTTGGGGGCACTGTCCAGGTGAGCCGACGGCTCGTATCTTTGCGTTGAAGTGATAGACAGCGCGAAGATTGCTTCGATCGCGGCTGCCGCCGCAATTCCTGGCGGCAAGCGTTTACACATCTATTCTGCGCGGTCTTCTAGGGTGAAGTCCTTATGTTTGCCTGTGTGTGCTGACACCATGCTAGGTAATTGACATAGTAAGAGAATGTTTACAACGGCGCCTTCTACGCCGGCAGTTGCTGCGTATATGCCGCGGCCACGCGAGCCCTGTCTTGAATACAATCTGTGATGCGGACAGTGTAAGCGTCAAGGCGCACCGAGGGCCGATAGCGTGGTGTGCACTACAGCACCCACTGTGATGCTTCAGTACCTGTGCGTCGCCCGTGTTCACAAAATGAAAGGCCACTGTAACGGTTTCGAACAAGAATAGACCTAGGAAATATAGACATATATATAGACACTGAAATAAATATTGTGTTTTTTTATATAGTATTTTCATCTTGAAGAATCATTGTCGGTGTTCTTAAATTTTGTTGTTGAAATTTAAAAAAAAATTGTGCTTAAGAACATGTTGAATGTTACTCACCGGCGTCTCCATCTGGTTACTGCACGAGTGAGAAAAACATTTCACATTAATTGAAGGTAGGTATTCAGTCACCGAAAATAAACTAAATGCAAAAGCCTTTTTGGCGTCCTGTAGTTAGAGCAGAGACAAGATTGCTGTTAAACATGTCGGCCCCGGGCTGAGACGTAAGATAGTTCGGCCTCAATCATCAATATTTAGCTTACTTTATCTATCGAAGGCGTAGCATATTGAAGAGTTATTCATACTATGTAGGAACTGTCAACTTTCAATGTGGCGGTACAAAGGCATGCAATAGAGTCATTTCAAATATTGTCGTTAGTACATGGCGTGCCACCGTACATTGTGCCGAAAAATAATAGTAGCGAAGTGAAGAAGTATCGCTCAGGCCTTCGAACTTTATAGATCGAAGTGGTACCAGCCTGAAGAACTAATTAGTGTATGTTGAAACTGAGATCATTCAGCGCGGTGGAGGAAGTATAAGATAGAATCATGTCAAAACATTTTGTCTTTGCTTACCCGACGTCCTGCCGTAAACGGGTACTGCGAAATAAATTTGGGATGTTAAGAACAAACTACATTCAAAATATGGTACATTTTAAATCGAAAGCGTAAGAGGTTGAGGTATTTAGGCATTGCAGGTAGTAAGAATATTTATTGCAGTTGTGGAAAGTTAACGTACCGTGGAATCATACCAAAATATTTTGTCTAGGCTGACCCGACGGGCTGCCATATATTGGCTCCGCAAAATAAATTTTGGTGGTTAAGGAGAAATAAAGTTCCAAACGTGGAACTTCATAAATCGAAGGAGTAGCAGCTTGAGGAAATTAGGATGTGAAGGCCATACGAACATTTCATGCAATTTTGGAAGAATAACGACGATGGAATCGTAATCAAGTATTTTCTCCACGCTTACCTGATGGGCTGCGGTAAAGTGGCTCTGGAAAGGAATTTGGGAGGAGCTAACGAGGTCCTAAACGGCAAACTTTACAAATCCAAGGCGTAGCACGTTGTGGTAATGAGGGTGTGTAGACACTATCAACATTTAATGCACTTGTGGATGGATACTATACGACAGAATCATGACAAACTATTTCGTCCACGCTTACCCGATGGGCTACTGCAAATTGGCCCTGCAATAGAACTTTGGAAAGTTAAGAATAAGTTTACAAACGTGAAACTTTGTAAATCATAGCATAGCATAGCAGGTTGAGGCGAGTAGGGTGTGTAGACACCGTGCCTCTTCGATTTGCCACATCTTACTACCGGCGGGCTGTAAGAGTCGGCAAAGGCGCCTTCGTTTTTATCGGATTACTGCGCCTAGCAACGCGCGACGCACTTCTCCCGCACGTTCATTTTTCTCGAGATGGACGATTCTGGCTAGCCGCGGAACGCCTGAACCGACCAGAACGATTGTGGTGTTGCTATTCTTTGGAACCTGTTTGGCTTGCAGACGACAAAGAGAGGCCCTAAGCGCTCGCCGCCATCTTTGTTGGGACACGTCGGAGTGCAGCGTTGGCGCTTGAGGACTTTTCTCTCCCTCAGCCAAGTCGTCTCGGTATCCTTCGTATTGCACTATTGCTAGCGCTTTCTGAGGTTCCCACGCACCGTTCCGCATTGAGAGGCGGTGCCATACGAACAGTGGCGAACCATTGGAAGCTTTATTTTGTATATGGGTGTGTGCATGTATGTGCGCGTGTGTGCCATAGAGGCTTCTTCCCGGCCGCGATGAGTGCACCACGCTCTCAATCAAGCGTGCATGCTATCGGCACCTTGTCCGGCACAAGTTGTAGTCTGGGAAGCCCTAGACGCTTATTCCCACAAATTGTAGAGCCTTTTCGGTCCATACACTGTAATATAATTTACACCCTTAAAGTGAAAAAGGCTATATATGTGTCTGTAACTCACACCCTTAGAGTATCGGTTATACAAATAACACCCTAAAGGTGCGAGTTATTGACACATTTACACCCTTCTTCGCTTTTAACGGTGTTAATGATTTTACAATGTAGTTCTGTGCTGGTACCCCTTTTCACATCTTTCGGGTATATGCGGCGATATCTCCTTTTTTGTAGTTAGCGAAGGCGTCGCAGCTAGACCGTGTTCGCTCCGCCTCTTCGTCGTACGCTTGGGTACAGGTACTTGATGTTAAAGGAATGCACTGGTTGAGTAATGGCTACACGTGCATTAACCTATTGCTCTCACGATCGTCGAATACAATTTTGCCCGTTTTGCCAGTGAAACCGTCGCCGATCCCAGGCGGCGTGCCTTTTCATGCGCCAACCGCAGCCCCAGCTCCTTCAGAACAGGGTAGAAGCAGCAAACCATCGGAAAGAGAATTCAAGTATGACGGTACGAAATTTTATGCGTGTAAGACGTGCCCGATATCATGCTTTTTTTTCGTGTCTTGTCAAATGATGACAAAACGCCAACGCATCAATGTTTGCCAGTGGCCGACGTGATAGCTGCGAGCAGGCTTCCTCGAGAGATCGCTTTCGCGATATCTTTCGCGCGATTTCGCGTCTTGGCATCGCACATGTCAGAGGCCATTTGAAGCGCTTCGCAAATTGATGTTCCCAGTGCACGCCCGGCGCTGAGTCGCGCGAGCTCGCGCAAAACTGACTGTACCCGAATGCATCTATAAATTTCCAAGCTGGCAACGCACAAACGGGCCGACTATGCGGCGGTTGCACCAGCCTGCGTATGGTGACGTTTATCCTGCAGCCAGCTGTCCCGGCGTTCGATTTTGCGAACCGCAGGTAGCTTAGGGTTTTCTAGGGATTTCAGCCCACGTGATTCCTATCAGAACCGGAAATAGCTGGCTGCCGTCTGGCTGCCAGCTGGCTTCCAGAGCTCCGAAAACCGAAGAGACCAACTTTCAACATTTTATGCTCTGGTGAAAGAATAAAAGACGATGTAATCATCTCATAATCTTTTCTCCAGGCTTACAGACGGGCTGCTGTAAATTGTAAAAACAAAAAAATGTTCTAAACGTGGAATTTATAAATCGAAGGCGCCGCAGGTTGAGGCATTTCGGATGTGCAGACACTATTTACGCTTAATGTAGTTGTGCAAGAATACTACACGTTAGAATTCTGTCAAAATATTCTGCCCACGCTTACACGACGGGCTACCCTAAATTGGCCGTTCAAAGGAAATTGGGGAATTTAACTGATAAGGTTTGAAACGTGGAAGTTTACTAATCGAAGGCGTAGCAGGCTGAGCTAATTAGGGTGCGTTGACACTGTCAACAATTAACGTACTTGTGGAAGAATACTATACGGTAGAATCATCACAAAATATTTTGTCCGTGCTTACGCGACGGGCTGCGGTATGTTAGATCTGCGACATAAAGTCGGGAACTTAAAAACAAATTAGCCTCAAAACGTGGACCTTCACATATTGAAGGCATAGCATATTCAGGTATTTAGGCAAAGTAGCAACTATCAACACCTAATGCAGTTGTGGAAGAATATCATACGATGGAATCAAGTCAGAATACTTTTGCTGTGCGCAACCGACGCGGCAGAAATTGGTTCTGGTAAATATTGCAAAAACGTTAGAAGAAATCAAGTTGGGAATATCGGACAGTATATCGAAGTCATATCAGCTTGACAAGCTAATTATAGGTGCCAACTATTATCGTTTCTTAACCGGCGTCCTGACATAGGCGGAGTATGCGAAATATATTTCCAAAGTTAAGAAAACACCTCATTTTAAACTTTGAAGAACCAAAATGAAACGTGTACGAGCGGCGTTTATTTGAGCTGTTCGAATGCTTAGGCAGCTTTGTATGGTGCGCTTTACGGTTGGCAAAATATCTGATTAGATGTAATTATGTTTTATGGGTAAATGTAATTTATAAGCTTCAGCGTATTTACATTTCTCCTAAATGTGTGTGGCTGATCAAGCAATCTAACTCTTCGAGGAGATGTAATTTATGAGTTTCAGAGAACTTACATTTCTCCTAAATGTGTGTGGTTGATCAAGCAATCTTACGCTTCGAGGAGACGACCATTGGAGTATTCAAGTTAGAGTAGGTTCAAAGGGATGGAAAACGCCATCGAAGGCGATAACAGCTTAGGTGGTGTGATGAGATTAGAAAGGTCTCAGAAATAGGACGGTGTCAGCTCACGTAAGACAGCTGTCATCGGGTATCGCACAGAGAAGGAAGCATTCGTCATGCAATGGACATTAGGTAAGATGATGATTATGATGGTAGTCAACGGCGAACTCAAATTTTAGGGCACCTAAATGAAAGTATAACTTTTTTTGCTCACGCCCATTCTAAGCACTGGATAGTTATAGAAAGCGGTGACTAAAGTTCAGCCAACTGTTTTTCTAATAAATATTGCGGTTAACGTCAAAGAATGTAGTCAACTTGCTTGACAATCACTGTCTATTCTGTGCGCTTTTCATGTTCGCGAGTGGAAGCGATTGTAACGGCCCGTATTGGGCTGCGGCAAAACGGATAGCTCTGGGGGGCGGAAAAAAAGAAAATCGTTCCGCGAGTGATTGGGCTCGGAGCCTCGTTTTGCGCATGCTTTTATCCCTCTGGCGAGGAGGTTTGCCCGGTTTCCACTTGCCCGCTTGCCCGCTTTGGCCATTCCGCCTTCGGTGGGAACGTGCTTCTAAAAGCTGTGGATTCGGGCTGCTGAAAATATCGGGGCGATTTTTCACCGATAATACGTTAATGCACGACGCATCTCTTTCTTAAGTTAACTCGACTCAAAAAGCACAGAGAAATCCGTCATGTCGGTTGGCGTTCAGGGCATGGATCAACCAAGCCCATCGACTACTACGTCAGGGTGTAGAAAATGAAGGAAAATGGTATAGTTAGCGGAGTAACACGGACCCAGTACGGAAGTCCACTCCATGCAGGAGCTAGTTAAGCGTCTCAGTTCACATCAGGACCTTCTGTCCTCGCTCTCGAAAAGTCTCTGCTTTTGGTAGCTGTAGTTGGAACACGTCTGTTTCAGAGCCTTGTTATAGCTGTCACTGCTCTTTTTATGACGAAGTGTTGGCTTTGCTCACCAACTAGGATCGTTATTTCAACAGCCACATGGCTTCTTGCAATCTCCTTGACGGCTCTGATCAGAATTCCTCGTAACTCTATCGTAGTTCTTGTAGCATTCAATGCAGCTCTTCGTCGAAAATTTGCCTGCCTCATGAAGGAACGGGAACGTAAGCGCAGATGCTCGACATTGGGTAGGTGTCAGCAGATCAGTAGTGTGTATAACATGATACGTGGTGAATGGAACACTGTCTGCGTAGCAGTTTCACCATGTGGGCTACGCCTAGCGGATATCATTTCTGAGTACAACATCTAGCCTATTTCCAGTCATTGCCGAGCAAAAACAAGTGCAAGTCATAGAGCAAAGGATTTCCGTCTTTGCAACCTTTGCTCTTTGCTGATGGGGGCAGGGTTGGGAAATAACTCTTACAAATGATCTAAAGTTTCCCACGCAGCCGCGTGTTCTTCGCTCAGCATTTTAGGTATTGCACGGACGCGGGAGCACGATGTTTTACAGCACTTTAACAGAAGTGTCGACTTGGCATGACGTGATTTTAGGTCCTCATTCGGCGCTAAATGCGGAGAAGCATTCTTTGCCTCTTCTAGTGACATTGTGGTAGTTAGCGAGATACTATATCTCTTGTAGCTTATACGATGATCTGCGCCTGAAGGGAATAGAGTGACTGCGAGTAGAAGAGAACACCAAAAAAATGCGCGATAGATTTCACGTGGCGTGCTATTGAAGTTATAGAGACAGTGACAAAAAGTTCGGGTTCTTCATCGCCCTATATCATGTTTGATTGAAGTGGTATGATAGGCTAAGTAATGGCGTCAAAGACTACACATCATTTTTTCCACGCTAGAGTGATTACTAGAGTCCCTAGATGCATTTTCTGTCTTCATTCTTGAAAAAAGCTTACGGAAGGATTCGCGGTTTTATTTGCTCAGCTCAGCTGGCGAACTGAGAAGCTGAGGGGACAATAACTGTTTGGAGATTTTATAGTCTCAATTAGCGGATGACTTAGGCGGGATGGTGGACATCCTGTAGATAACATTAGCATACGTTGCAATTTGAAAACAAGCATTCCATTTCTGCAGCAATGGTATTACAAGGAAGTTCCTTTAAAAACACTTATTCAGCATAAAATATATCAGAGACGTCTTCAAAAGATGTTCTGGAAATTTTTACAACAAAGAACAATACTAGAGATTACTGCACATTACCTATATTACTGCTATAACGTACAACTTAGTGGTAGATCATTTCTCGGAGCGCAAAGCCTGGCGCCGGAATATTATTTGGCGGCAATGCTGTCATAGCTGCGCTGGCCACTGAGTAGGTGGAACAAACGGAGCCCTTTTAACCGTCCACGTCAGCTACGCCCTCCAACAGTCGGGTGCGTGTAAGAAAGTCATCGGCGTTTTTTTCTTTCTTGAAAAGAGCGCGCTATAAAGCTGGTCAAATTTATTTAATGATATCATTCCTTATTAAAGGTGCGTCGTCACAAGAATGGAAATCTCAAGCTTTCCGAGACCGTAATAATGGCCAAACAAATAGTACGATCGCAACCAAGCGTAGATGGCCAACTCACCGTGCAAACCTGTCTTTTCAGGCGCTGGAACCCAAGGCTGTTGCCAACGAAACTGCTGGCCTGACAATTTCAAGCGCTCACACTTGGCTTTGCATCCAAACAGCTTGACCAGATCTTCTTCCTTCTTGAATCACGCTCTTGTATTCGGCACGCACATGGAGATGCGCCGACTGCGTGTTAAATATTTAACTAAAGAGATCGCAAAGTTGATATCGAATGATATTTTCAGCTCACGCACATTTTAGAGAATGTTAAATGTTCTCGCCACGTCTTGTTTTTCTTGTCTCGTGTGAATATTTTAATGTAATTAAAGCTGTCCTCCTCTTATGTTAAGACTTGTCAACTTTGAGACATGAACGGGAACGTTGGATTATTCCTGAAGAAATATCAGTTACACTAATGAAATGTAATTGTTCTTGATACGTTTAGCTTCGTGTTGACAGGCGCTTGTTCCTTATGTGAATTCACAGACATAAAACTTGCATGATGGAATCATTTACATGTTTGTTCTGTCCTTTCACTAGTTTTTGTTCATTCACAATTAAGTTCCCTTCTACTTCTTCTCGAACAAATTATGAATTTAAGCTGACACTGATAATACGTGAAAGCATATATATGAAATCCCTAACAAAGAGAAAAGAAAGCAGGCTAGGAACTGAAGTAATTGCCGACCAATACTTTCTGCTACTAAAGATTTATGATATCTCGTATCCCAACATACTCCCGATATTATACTATTACAAGAGACTTGGTTGACAGCTGGTCAAGATTTTTATTTAAAAGCTATTCTTGTTTTTGATTAAACAGGCCTTCCCGAGCTGGAGGATTAGCATCGTTCCTTTCATCTAAAATGCAAAAATTTTATATCATGATATGTCTCGTATATCTGAAATTTAATATTAGAAATAACTCTTCCGGGCTGTGCACCGCTCTGTGTCGTTAACACCTACTTTTCTACCGGGATGCAAGATGTCCGTACGCTTGAATTCACCGTGTCCTACTGCAAAACGAACACGTTGCTAGCGGGTGACCTTAACTCACATCTTGGGGCGTGGGGTTTTCGCACCGATGCACCTGAGATACGTTTGTGAAATTAGGTTTCTTCAAACGATTTTACTTGTTTATTTTAAAGTTGAAACTATTGTTCAATGTCATGCACGCTATGTCTTTGGCTTATCATTTGCTGCAGCTCCGGTTTATCAATCTCATCTTGGGCTGTTGTTGATGACGCCACCAGTACTGTTCACCGTCCTATATTAAAACTATAATAATGGATACTGTCTGCCCCTTAATTTCTTTCGATAACGAAGTACACATTTCTACACACAAAATAAAGCAAATGTTACAGCCCACGTTACCTTCTTTGATAGGTATGGAAAGAGACACTAAAGCTTTGCTCGGTTTTGAAGGGTGCCCTAAGAGAATCTGAGTTTTTATTGACAGCGACAGGTAATTCTTGCTTTCCCTAACTATGACAGTGCAACAGATTACAGACACCGAAAGGCAGCACGGACGAAAATTCTTAAGCACTGCCCTACAAATTATAGTAACTATACGTATGCTGCAGCTATGTTTGAACGAGCAGTTTCATTATCAAAGAATAACTGCGTGAAGAACGTTATTTTTTTATCGAAGAGTGGCATTGAAAAAAAGCATTTTAGGTTTCCTCCTTTTCGCAAGGCTACACAAATGCCCGAAAATAATGATTCAGCAATCTTCTCACCTAATGCATTACCAGAATCATTCGAAAAAATTTCCTAACGATTAGAAAGGAGTTTTACAGCTCAGATACACTTCAAGTTTTCAAGACTTGCATATTGGGAACAATTTTATAAATTAAGGAATAAAGAGCTTGCGGACGTTGTAACACTGCTACCGGCTACAGCTCCAGGTCCAGATGTTATCACAACGAGCATCTTAAAAATATTATATTTGACGTGTCTCCACAGGACCGACTTCATATTGACAACAACTGCATTGAAAAATTGGCAGTGGCTAAGCTCGGCTATGCCAGGGTATACGTAGCGAAAGATAAGGCATAGCATGGTTAGCCTTGGTTAATCTGGATTGCAAGTCCATGTTAGTCTGGTTGTCTAGCTATGTTGCGGCGTTTAGCGAGTCGTTCGGCGCGATGTTCGTCTGCTTCCTGGGCGATTTGTTTCCTCTTCATCTCGTTCCAATGTCGATTCCAGGGCCGCTATTTTGTAGCGATGCCTTATGCCTTATTCTATGCTATTCTTATCATCCACCACACACGGCCGCCTGATCCGGTTGATAATGTGGGCATACCGTCGCTCTGACTACTGGCCAAGCGCGAAAACACTGAAAAGAATAGAATCGGGAAAGGCATCGCTACAAAATACTGGCCCAGGCCTGCTCGTGCTTATCAGAATCATCGCAGTCCATACTGCCGCCTCAACCGTGGTTGCGGCGAACGCGAGCTCTCCTTTTGAATCCTCCGCCATGCTATCGGGCATGCGACGCAGCTGGCGAAGCGAGCGCAGGCGAGCGCAACGACGAGGAACGCGGTGTGACGTCATACCAAATGGCGGGGCCGGAAAGGCGCGGCGCTGCGCAGGGGCGGAAAACCTGCGGCGTGGTGCTACTAGTGGCGCATGCGCGGTAGTGACTAGGGAGCGAGGGAGAGAAATATCCGCGGCGAGGCGCGCGTTGTGACGTCACGTGCCTCCTGAGAGCACCGCCACGGCGAAATCGCAAGTCCGCCGCCAGTAAAGCTTTCACTTTAAGAACAGTTGTATTCCTCCTCCCTCATTGGAGGCTTGCTAATATTCCCCCCTGTTTAAGAAACATGGAGCGAAATTGAGTATGCACAACAGAAGACGCATTGCATTAGCATCTAATGTTGTGAAAGTAATAAAAATATTCTTATAAGTAGGCATATTGGCGTTTTTAACTAATAACGCATTGCTGAACTTATCCCAGAAGGGATTTAGACTTCGGTGCTCGATTTCGTGCGCGCATATTAATTTGTAGGGAATAATTAAGCTTGCTCGACGCAGCCACGAGTATGCAACTCTGTGGCTCTTCACATAGCTGAGGCTTAATAAGGTATACGAGAATGTAGAGCATGCCATTCTCCGGAATATCTTAAAGAGCGTGAATTTCCATCCCTGGTAATACAAGTTGAATTTCTGAATTCCTAATCGATGGGAAATTCTATTCCTCCCAAGGCAGCGTTTCGACGTCAAAATATAATCAGCCCAGTTGAGTTCTACAGGGTTCTGTTCTTTCGCCTATTTTGTTTAATAGTCTAATGATTTCAGTTCCACTGTGTGATGATGTGCAACTGTACGTTTACGCAGACAACGTTGCATCCTTTGCCTCGGCGAGGGGTGTTCACTCACTGCAGATAGTATTACAATCATATTTATCAGTACTCGAAGAATAGCTTGAGGATCTTCGTATTTCATTAAATGTTAGCAAGAGTGCCTTGCTTGTATTTCCCTTAAATAGGCCTGTTAATGCTTCCCTGTATTGCCGTAAAGAAATAATCTCGCAGCCTGACTTAATTGTGTATCTAGGCGTTATATACGATCCGAAATTTAGCTGGCGCAACCACATCGAACATGTAACGTCTAAGGCAGCGCACGCTGTTGGCTTGATTTGCAAGCTAGATACCCGCCGCTCTGGGCTACGCAGGGACACTATCATTGATTTATCGTATGCGTGTTCGACCTGTATTGGAAACTGGGTGTGTTTTATTGTCTGGTGGACCAGCATACATTAACCCCCTCATTCTTTCAGAGCGAGAGGATCTCGGGATTGGTCTTGGTTGGCCAAAATTTGATGCTAATATTATGTTATATAAAGAAGCCCGATTGCCCACACTTGTTTGCAGATACCGCATTCTTGCAGTAACAACCTACTTAAACATTTACGTATCTTTACTGAGACCATCACAATATGTATTTATTAAGCAAAGATCTGCGTTCTTTGAAGAAAAATATCCTCTCCGCGTTCATGTTGTGCAAGCACAACAAGAACTATTAGACGTTCGAATAAGCGAAATCATTCGCCTAAAAAAACCCGTAAACACTATCAGAGTTGAAATTGAAGACATATTTGCTGCCAATGCTAAACTTCTGCGATCTAGTTATCTAAGTGGATTCCAATGGCCGCTGCTCACGCAAGACTGAGTTCACGCATTTTGCCCGCCTGAAGCCGCTCACGCAGGAAGCGGGAGTGACTCTCCCGGAGGGCTTCGTCTGGGAAAGGAGGAACGTTACAAAGTGTCACTGCATGTGAAACACGCTGGAAGCATGTTTTCAACGGTTTTCGTGCCTTGGTGATCATTAAAGCAGCCCCTTGACCCTTTGCGGAGACCTTAACCATAAGTCTCGACGGAGATACCAGTTCATCGGGGAATTAACAACGCTCATTTTTACCTATTTATTTGCAATACTGCCGTCCCCAACGCGCGCAAGCCAGGCGGTAGAAAAATCTTGTATTAGGAATTACAAGAACCACAATGAAAGTGTAAACTTTATTAGTTCTGTATCTGAGTTGAATAAAATGTGCGAGGATTTCATAACCTGTGCTTATATTTTACTCATGTTACATTTTATCTGATTTCGCCGATGGCTATTCGCTTTTTTTAGCATTTGATGTGCTTCTTGCACATTGCTCATTCCAGACTCAGAGAGTGTGCACATCCAAAGTCTGTATTCGAAAGCCTTAACGACATCCTTATATGTACAGTCCCAGCAGAAAAAAGATTAGCACACGCTACTTGTGGCAGGAGCAAGATCCATTAATATAGGCCACGAAGCTTCAGGGGAAAAGCGGATGAGAACAAATTGTCGCTTACATCAGCAAGGGTGGTTATTAAAGCAGCGATTGACGCGCGGCTGTGGGAGCAAGGAACAACAATGGCAGATGAAAACGTGTTTTTAAATTAAAACGAGGCACAGTTAGATTAACTTAAGGAAAACAAAATTTCTATTCAAATATAAATGCGTGTGACAAGAAGAGAAAAGACAGCTCTGTTTTTCTTTATCATTATTAAATATTTGGAGAACGCTCAGGCTTCACTTTTAAGAGTGAAACGGGATAACATTCAAAGATCCCTGACTGCTTGTCATGCCTCCCGGCAACTGCACAATATGTAACCGTAACGTTTACCGGGAAATGCTCGCTGCGAACGCTATGCACGAAGGTGGGCTTTCTTGTTCAAACGTGGCCTCTTGCATGGGCCGCGATGCGGCCGAGGCGAGCGCCATCTCGAAGTGTTTAAAGGAAGTGGGCGCGCCGCTGCCTGGACTCCGAGATATACAGGCGCCGGAGTGTGCAAATGGCAGACGCTGTCTCCACTCTATGAATTGTAGAAACGCTGGAAAGGGGGCTTGTTTGTGTTTTTGCGTAAGAGAGTCATGTTTTCTCGTGTATTCAAATTACAATCAGAGAGCTATCCTGTCTCTAAGGAAATCAAATTAAAGTTTATTTTCATTCTGTCAAAGGTACACAAAGAAGGACTGTGACAAAAAGCTGTTTGTCAGAAGAGCTCGATTGGGTCACAGCTCCATAGAAAAATTTCGGAGTGGTAACAGCATTACAGTAAAATAAACCAAAAATTGAAACTTGACAGCGCAGTACTATAAGGCACACACTAAGGTATGGAAATGAAAAGTTAATACAGAAAGTTAAAGCAGTTTTTCCAATCGTAATAAAAACATAAAAATCAATACAAAATAGTTTCTCAGAAAAAAATGAACATCCGAAATGCTATAAAATTACAAATATCTAAAAGAAATACACTGAAAATACAGGAAAAACACAGTATGGAAATCAACTTTTTACAAACAGTTCAAAGAACCAGATGAAACAATTCGATGGCGTTATGGATTTGATAGGTGAGACAAGGTGTACAATAAAACAACTGTTAAGTAGCATAAATCTAGGAGCAGTACATCACTGTATATAACTTGTGGATATTCTGATATGAACAATCAAACTAGTCAAAACTGTTAAGGTCATAGTACTGAAGAAGGGAGTGACGGAGTGCAACACAAGTGCTCTTGTCCGGAGTTTAATCGTACTGTGTCTACTTCCCAATTTTCTCCATGACGTGTGGGATAATTTAAATGCGTAATTCCAAAATTGGCCAAAACGCACCGATTTGTTATGTTCTTACGAGTTTCTAATTTGAATTTTCTGCTTAACGTATAATTGTACGTCTGGTGCACTTTAAATATTCCTGAACTGCGGAACAAAACATTAGTAGATGCCGCAAAATACGCATTGAAAATATGTCTAAAACATTTTTTCTGAACCAACTATATTTGATTATGATTAGTCACCGTCGTTGTACCCCATACTAGTTGGCAATAACTAAAAGTGGAGCTAAAGAGCGAGTAATATAGCAGAAGCTCGATTCTTTTTGGAAGTAAGTATCGAAGCCGACGAATTACACCTGTCACTTTAGCTAATTTTTGCAGGACACGTCTTACTTGATAATCCCAGCTCATATTCGCGGAAAGAAATATGCCCAGACATTTAAAACGGTCGACTATTTCAATAGCGGGAGTACTTAGTGCTATGTCTTCATGAGGCGGAAAATTTTATTTTTTAGTCGAAATATAACAGCTTTTGTTTTATTTTCGTTAATATGCACAGCATTTGCTGCTGACCATCTCTCTGGCGTTTTCGTTGTGCAATTTCAAGTTCTTATAAGTTCGTAAATATCATGCCCTAATAAAGTATGCTGATATCATCAGCATATCTTATACATTTGGCCTCGCAATTATTATTTGCATGTCATTAAGGTAGATGTTAAATAATAGTATGCCTAGAATACTACCCTGTGGCACTCTACATAGAAAAGATTTCAATCCGGAAATAGAGTCGCTTATCGGAACGACCTGCTGTCTGTTTGACAAATAAGATTCAATAGGCGTTAAGGGTTGTCCACGAATACCATAGCAATGCAATTTCTTTAACAATATTTTATGGTTTACTAAATCAAAGGCCTTTGAAAAATCAACAAAAAAGAGCAATAACTATCGCTTTATTTTCAAATTATCTAACAACATACTCTTTTTGCTCCAGCAGCGCCAGTTAAACCAATTCATTTTTGCAAAAAGCAAATTGATTAGGCGTAAATAAATTATACTTGTCAATGAAACTTTAAAATCTAGTGTGCAGAATTGTTTCGAAGGCCTTGGAGAATCTAGCCAAGATAGACAATGGTCTATAGACAATAGACAATAGATAGACAAAGAGAATAATTGCCAGAGTTATTTTGGTCACCTTTTTCGTCAAGCACGATCACTTTTGTTATTTGCATATTTAAAGGAAAGACAGAGTCAGTTAAATAAATGTTAAAGATATCTGCTAAAATCTGCGCGATAACATCAGCCACGTCTTTGACAGGGCGTATTTGAATTCCTTCAATATCACGACTGACGGTATTTTTATACTTTTTGTTGTTGATAAGACTTCGTGGGCGGTGACAGGACTCAAGCACAATGGTTGAGCGTTGCGAACACTTACGTATTCGCACGCATCAGCCGGAGTTCCGGTCCTTACTATATCAGTGAAAAAATATTAAATGCGTGAGCCAATTCTGATCCATCCATATATTTACCGTTTACTTCCAGTTTTGGAACAGTGATGGTAAAGTGGCCGCGATAAAGGAGTGTGTTCAATCTAGATCACAGTACGTCAGACCGATTGACAGGAACTTCAATATATGTCGATTGACAGTAAATTCTCGCGCATCGCAAGCGTTTCGTAAGTTTGTTGCGATAACACTTTCAGGTCAACCAGTTCTCCAGTAAACAAGTATGTAAGAATGTTTGGTAAAGTTTATCTCTTCTTCTCATTTGATGACGCATCTCAGGCGTTATCCATGGTTTCCGTGTTTTGCACTTTATTCTGCGCTCTTTTATCGGAAAATTCAAATGATAATATCGCTTGAAAATGACAATAAATTTATCGTAGGCATTGTTTGCGTCTACATATTTTCTTATATCGCTCCAATCTGCCTGCAATAGTCTGTGCACTGAGTGCGACAGCTGTAATTAACAGAAACCTAATGATTCGAGGCTTTGCTGTACCTTGTGTCAATAGCTCCGCACATAAATATATTGGAAGATGGTGGCTGATACAACATGGCAAAACACCTGACCTAATATTCATCTCAGACAAATTTGTAATAAAAAGATATAGGACAGACTCGCATTCAAGTGCCGCTCTCTTGGGTATGGTAATTGCGTTTATGAAACCATTAGCCAGTACGGTGGCATTAAGGTCACGGCTAACAGAGGTTGTAGAACTAACGTCAATATTGAAGTCTTTCCTAGGAATTAATGTGTATTTATTTTCTACTACAAATGACAGGAATTGATCATAAAAACCAAGAAACGTTGCAATATCGCCATTTGGTGGTCGATAACAAACTGAAAACACGTTATCGTTTGCACGTACACAAAGCATTTCATAATCAGGGGTTGTCTGGGTAAAGTAATCCAACAGCTGACGTTCAACGTTTTCGCAAACCAACAAAGCAACGCCCTCACCACTGCCGTGCATGCGATTTAAATAAAATGTTCTTTAAGTGGGAAGTCTAAAGACGTCACATTCATTATTGCTCCAAGTTTCAGTGAGCATTATGGCGGAGTATTGGAATGAAAATTCAGTGAAAAACTCTTCTAGGCACGATACCCTGTTTCTAATCGACCTCGAATTTAGGGTGCACGCATCAACATGAATTAGGAGGCAGCCGAAATAGAATGTCGTTAAGATCATTTGGCTGATAATAACGGGGATTGGTCATCTAAGTTATTTTCGCAAAGTAAAATAACGGTGATTAAATTTCTACAGCTGGCATAGCTCCTAATGCGAACAGCACGTACTCCTTTCGTCTTCAGGACCAGAACTGTACGGTGGCTGTACCAGGCGTATTCGTAACCTTTCCCCTTAGTCATTTTCTTTGATTCTCGGAGCGGTGCCAGACAGTGCCGCGTGAGATTCTCTTGAATGAAAACAATCGGGTAACTGTTTCAGGTTACTTTGGTTTGTTAACCAGACATCCGTTCTTTATTGCTGAAGAGAGCGAACAATTATTCCTGGTATTGTCTCTGGTCTTGCTGATAGGCTATAAACAGATACAAGATCCGATTCGACCACATGGGCTTGTCAGCGACTGTCCTTAGTGATGCAATCAGCTTCTGATGCGGCACTACACGGATCCCATGAATTTCCAGCTTCAGCCTTCTGCTTCTGTATTCAAGCTAATTTGTCTGTCGCTCAAGATCACTTTGTTCGGTTGTGCGAGTAGCATCTCTTGCCTCTAGTTCTGCTACCGTCTTTCTTTGCTCTCTAATTTCATTGCCCTGGCGATTGATTCTTTTTTCAAGATCCTCAAATTTGTCTGACATGAACTGTATATTGTGCGCCATCCTTTCAACGTTTTCTGACAAAATCGGAAGATTTTCAAGCTTATTATTAATGGAAAAAAAGAATTGCTTTCATATCTAAACCAACTTCGTGGTTACTTTCGACTGAAGCTGTTCCTGGACTACGGCAGGGCGGACGCCACCAACTTTCCTTCTGTGTAGTATTTTTTCCTTTGAAAGATATTTGTGCGATTCCTGCACACTTTCCTAAATGATACACGTGACGGCATTTGCTACAGTCTACAGCACAGTCGTCACATGCAGACCGATGACATGTTGAACACAATTTTGACATTGAAAGAAACAAAAGTTCTTCGGCAGCGGAAGCAACGACAGCACTATGCAAAAAATGTTTGACCTAATTTAGGACCTGCGACAACGTGAAGACAGCGGTGATTGCAGGGTGCTGCCGCCGCTACCGAAATGAGCGCCACCGCAGGAAGGGACGCTATTTATCTTGATGTGGGCCGCTCAAATGGCGCCTGCGCAGTCGTCCCGATGTACACGGCAGTGCGGCCAGGTTGGTCAAGGCTTCCGAACATGTAAGCAGATCCTTTTCGCAACTGGCCACGATGGCGAACTTTCCGCGGGCCCGAGCGACAGGCACTGCTATGTCTGCACAACGTCGATTCCTACGACAACATGAAGACAGTGCCGGAAGTTAGAGGTGATTGCAGGGTGCCGCCGCCGTTGCGTGTAAGTCATAGTTTACGATATTTCCAAGTATTTTAGCTTTAGAATGTCAAATAGCTCAGTCAATTCTTTGCGTCACATGGACTGCCTGGGTATGCATGGTTCGAAAATATTTTTGCCGAAACGACGTCAGATTTTATGCGACGCATAATCAAAGTTATCGCGTTAAAAATAGCTTTTTCCAGCGCCCACCACAAGAGCGTGGTGGGCGCTATCACTTGCAAGGCAATGCATCTCGTGAAGTGTCCAAGAAAGCACGCTCGTAAACTTCCCCCTGTCACAATACGTCTCCTCGCAGTTTGCGTTGTTTTGCTTGTCAACGTTTGTCTGAATTTGATGGCGCGGGTAGTTCCATCGATGCTTAACTTATTCAGTCGAATATAGTGAGTTACGTCCGCAAGATAACTGTTTAGCGGTTTTTGTGCGACTGCGCTGCAGCACGGGCTTGGCCAATTCCGATGATGGCACCGGCACACTACACTCACTGCTTTCGTCGGCCTCCAAAGAAAGTATCGTATTTGCAGGGGTACGATTTGGACGCCCGTAAGGCTGACGATTTGCAGCATCGCTTTCGCACTGAAAGCGTGGGACGGTCATCAAGCCGAATGGCGCCAAATCAGAATATACAGCTCTAATGGCAGGCCACGAAAAGAAATTTCGCGCCTTCGAGAACAAAATGACGTCACTTCTGTTTTTAACGGATTCGGCGTCACAAGTTTTTTTTTCCCACCAGAAATGTTCCGTCATCACACAGATGGTGCTGAGCCCCATGAACAGCCAATGAACCCCATGCTTTTTACGTATGGGCCGAGCCTTTCTGCATGGCTCTCGGCGTCGACAACCCGACTCCGCCGGCTCCGACACCTGCTGCCACTTCAACGACCTACATCACTCTCCCCGCTCCCCATGATCCTGGCCTATTCTCGGGCAAAGATGGGGAAGACGTCCATGAATGGATCAGCCTGTATGAACACGTCAGCCGCAATAACCGGTGGGACCTTACTATTATGCTCGCTAACGTAGTCTTTTACCTCGGTGGCACACCTAGAGTTTGGTATCGAACGCACGAAGATGAGCTCACCAGTTGGGATTCACTCAAGACACAGCTTCGATACTTGTTCGGCAACCCCTACGGTCACTAACTTGCCGCGCAGAAGGCGCTTTCCGGCCGTGTCCAGACGTCAACAGAGCCCTATGTCACGTACATTCAGGACGTCTTGTCTATGTGCCGCAAAGTTGACACCCACATGACTGAGTCAGACAAGGTTGCCCACATCCTGAAAGGCATTGCCGATGATGCCCTCAACTTGCTCGGTTGCAACAACGTAGCGACGCTGGATGCTGTTATAAAAGAGTGCCGCCACCTGGAAATCGCTAAAAGCCGACGTATTGACCAGCAGTTTGCCCGTCTGCCCAACACCCCAGCGACATCTTCCTGTGCCGACACTTCTCGTCCCAACAACACTGCCGATGTTACCAGGATCGTCCAGCGTGAGATCGAGGCCGCCTATCCGGCTGCCTTCGACTCCAGTGCCACCAACACATCTGCAGTCCCGGTCTCACTCATCCACGCAGTTCTCCGCCAAGAGTTCGAAAACATGGGTCTTCCCGCCATCTGCTCGGCCCATCGTCCTGATACCCGCCCGGCTTCTTTGATTCCGCCCCGTCCCGCATCGTCTTACCCACGACGTTTCCGCAACCCATCTGAATGGTGCACTGCTGACAAGCCCATTTGTTTCCACTGCCATCGAATAGGGCACATTTCTCAGCACTGTCGCAATCGCTGGTGTTCTCCGACCCGGTCTACTTATACTGCCCACTCTCGCCCCCCCCCCCCCCCCCCCCGGTGGCCCTTCTCGTCCCTATGCCGCACGCTCCGATAATGCCGCCACTGATTCTCCTGCACCGAACCGCTCCTATTCTCATTCGCCTTCGCCCCAACTACGATAGTCTCGCTCTCCCTAGCCCCGTCGCTCCTATTCGCCGACTCCCTTCGGACGCCGCTCCCAGCCGGAAAACTAGAAGATGCAGCGCCTCGAGGTGACGCTGCATTGCTCCCTACGCCACCACATCCTCTACTGACGTTGCCGACTCATATGAACCTTCTTGACGTGCAAGTCGACGGTGTTTCTCTGTCTGCACTCATAGACACTGGGGCGCATTTGTCCGTAATGAGCGCTGACCTTCGTAACCGGCTCAAGAAAATTATCACGCCCGCCACGACGCCTGTTGTCCGTGTCGCCGATGGCGGAACAGCCCCCGTAATTGGTATGTGTACCGCCCGCGGTTCCTTCGCCGATCGCTTAACAATCGTGCTATTCAGTCATCGCCCACTGTCTTCACGACATCATCCTCGGCTTAGACTTCCTCTCCGCACATTCTGCTCTCATCGATATTTCCGCCAGTACACTCCGCCTTGACCTGCCTGTTCTAGATCCCGCTAAACCACATCCCAGTCGCCTCAGTTCTGTCGACTTCGTTCGCTTGCCACCTTCGGCACTGACCTACATTGACCTAGTGTCATCCCCACCAGTCCCCGACGGTCACTACATCGTGACTCCTATGCAAGACGTCCTCACGGTATCACAGTACCTCATACAGTTTTATCTATTACGGCGAATGGCATCTGCCTGCCAGTGGTCAACTTTGGCTTGACGACACAAGTGCGGCCACGCGGGATGTCTCTGGCCCAGCTTTGCTTCATTCGAGGATCACTCAGCAGCATCCATTGCAGTAGACGACACTTCATCCGATACTCCTCTACCATCGCAGTCGGCAAATTGTACCATCGCTGACTGACAGAAAATGATTGTGCCCGACTTGCCGTCCGAGCACTCTCGCGAACTTAACCGCGTTCTCTTTTCCTACCACAATATTTTTTACTTTAATGATCGTCCTTTGGCCCAAACTACAGCTGACAAACATCGCATTAATACCGGCGATGCCCCTCCTAGTCATCGCCGCCCGTATCGAGTGTCACCAGCTGATCGTCAAGTTATTCACGCAGAAGTTCGCAAAATGCTTGCCAAGAACATTATTGAGCCATCATATAGTCCATGGGCGTCACCTGTTGTACTGGTCAAAAAGAAGGATGGCTCATGGCGCTTTTGCTTGGATTATCGGCACCTTAACAGGGTTACCAAAAAGGACGTGTATCCCCTACTTCGGATTGATGACGCCCTTGACTGCCTCCACGGTGCTCGCTATTTCTCCTCTATTGGCCTTCGCTCCGGCTACTTGCAGATTGCCGTGGACGATCTCGATCGCGAGAAGACTGCTTTTGAAACACCCGACGGTCTTTATCAATTCAAAGTGATGCCGTTCGGTCTATGTAACGCCCCTGCCACTTTTGAACGCATGATGGACTCCCTTCTTCACTGTTCCAAATGGTCCACGTGCCTGTGCTACTTGGACGACGTTATCGTATTCTCCCCGAGGTTCGCTACGCACCTCAAGCGCCTCTCAGCAGCCCTGGACGTTTTTTGTCGAGCCGGTCAGCAACTCAACGCATCGAAGTGTCAATTCGGCCGTCGATAGATTACCGTCCTTGGACATCTCGTTGACGCGAACGGAGTGCAACCGGACCCAGGCAAGATTCATGCTGTTGCGCACTTCCCTGTTCCGAAGTGTGTCAACGATGTGCGCAGCTTCATCGGCCTTTGTTCGTACTTCCGCCGTTTCGTGAGAAATTTCGCCGCCATAGCACGACCACTAACCGACCTTTTGAAGAAAGACGCCCCTTTCGAGTGGGGCGATAACGAGGCCTCTGCATTCTCACATCTAATCGACATTCTCACAACGCCTCCCGTTCTAGCCCATTTCGATCCTTCTGCGCCTACCGAAGTCCGTACTGATGCCAGCGGTCACGGAATCGGCGCAGTACTGGCACAACGCCAGCGTGGCCACGACCGTGTTATCGCTTACGCCAGCAGGCTCCTCTCACCCGCGGAGCGCAACTATTCCATCACTGAGCGTGAGTGTCTAGCCCTAGTTTGGGCGGTTGCGAAATTCCGTCCATACTTATATGGCCGATCCTTTTCCGTTGTCACAGACCATCACGCGCTTTTCTGGTTATGCTTACTGAAAGATCCTACAGGAAGACTTGGTCGCTGGGCCTTACGCCTCCAAGAATATTCGTATACTGTCACCTATAAATCTGGCCGACTACACAAGGACGCTGACTGCCTGTCTCGCTACCCGGTCGACGAGCCTGACGACGCCGAGAGTAGTAGCGCCACCGGCTTTTTCTCTGTGTCTGCCTTAGCTAACATTGCCGATGAGCAGTACAGAGACCTATCGCTGCGAGCACTTATCGAGCGTCTGCGCTCTACACCTACCGACGCATCCGTTCGCCGATATGTCCTCCAGGGCGGCATTCTGTATCGAAGGAACTTCCTTCCTGGCGGCTCTGATCTTCTTCTTGTCCCATAGGAGAGGGTCCATTTTAGTCATTGAACTGACGTCGTGCAGTAAACTGGGGAACCGATAATAACCACAGCTAGATAGGTAGGCGTAATTCTTATTCTTTAGAATTGTGCCTCCCTACAATTGTAATTTATGAGCCGAAGTTTCCACTACCGTTATTCTTCCCAAGCAAGAGAATAGTCGCCATGACGACTTTAGACATAGTAAAATCAGCACTACCGCAGTTACTCTAACCTGCTTCAGTATAGAGAACTGCCCTGGTACAGTTCCTCTAAGCAGCTGCCATGACTACTCGAATAGGTGCGTTTACACTAACAATCTGCAAATGAGTACAATTATCGATACTGCAGTTACGATTGTTTCACATAGTGATTATTTCGCAAACCATCTGCGCATGCCAATTTCTTTAGGGCTGCGCACGTTACGAGGATTTTGGTAGTTGTGCACCTATTTTGGCAGGCAGAGTACACAATTTTTCAGCGATCAAAGACATTGTACGCATGGCTGACAAGATGGTTTAGACTTGTCGCAGGCTAATTGTGCACATGCTTTAGTGGTTGCGGCTAACTTTTCAAATAGAATCAGGAGCAATGGCCACGTCGGATCTCTCTTTCAAAATTCTACTTATGCAATGCTTCTGGGAAATAAATTCAATTTGCTCAGCACTTCGTGTGGAGTGAGAAGGATGATGACAACAATTTTAATTGTCAAACACAATGTCAAGTCATTTTATATGCGTGCAATCAACATCTGCTCAAGACTTTATTTGCTCTTTTGCTCAGATGGCTGTATGACCTTGGACAGTCGGACGAGTAGAGCTAAGTAACCCATTACCTATGACGACATGCCCTGGCGTCAGGCTCCTGTCGTAATGAAGGGACCGTTCGTGTAATTACCAGCTTTATAAAGGTTGTGCAGCTTGAGGGTTGTCTTCAATGATATTTTGTGAAAAGCAGCCAAGGTACGACTCCCTTGTATCGCTTTTAAATACTACTGTTCAGTCCATAGAGTTTACTGTTAGGTCTGGTAGCCCTTCATCAATCTCTTTTTCGTGGAATGATGGATGCAACAGTGATACAAGAAGAAAAGTAGCGAAGAAAGTTCACAACAGGGATTCACCGATAAATGGGTTGGTTTATAAGTTCTATGCCGCCGTATTTAAACGGACACAAGTCAAAGATGGTTTGAAAACAGATTGAATTCATTTGAATCGAGACTAGATAAAATGGTTGCACTATAAATATTTGTACGCCGCAAGATATCTCCTATGTACTGCGTGGAGGCCCGCGCTGACCTCGATCATATTATCTGGCAATGCCCCAAAGCCTCACCCACCAACACCTCCCACACTAACACACGCATAGCTACGGCCGAGCAGTGGGAGACATTGCTGCGCAGCTTGGACCCAGAGCAGCTGCTCTGGGCCGTCCGGATGGCGGAAGACGCCGCCAGAAAGCAAGGACTGGCCGCCGTCTGAGGAAGGGGGGGATTGGGGGTTAGTCTCCCGACCTCCACCACCCCTGAACCCCATCAAGGACATAACAAAGTTTTATCTCTCTCTATGTACTTTGTATTATCCCATTCAGCAGCGCTGTGGCTCAGAGGCAGCTGCTTGGCTAAAATATATGAAAGAGCAGTTCAAACATTCAGTCGCACTGCTATAGTGTTCTAGACCTCTGAGGAGTACACTTCAGCTTCATAATTGCTAAAGTTTATAATGACAATTGTCTGAGGTGATCACCACTGCTTATCAATCGGCTACTCACTCAAACGTTATACTGTCGTCATAAACTCTACTTTTAGGTTTTTACTGGTGAACATTGAAGTGTATATACATAAATGTATAAGTCTTGAAAACTTGTAAAGATTGTGCGGTTACTTGAAAATCAGTCTCACATGTGTCCTACAAGTTAAAACGACTACTTGACATTTATTATAGCAGAGCAGACATGCTCGCAGGACTCGGCATTGGTTTTGCATACCTTGAGGGTGCCGTTGGCGGTGAGCAGGCGTTATCTCAGGGAGGGGCTCCGGGGCCCGAGCCCCCTCAGTTTTCCGGTTGGGGGGGGGGCTTTCCGGCTTTAGGGGGGAGGGCAGGCAAAGGGTCCGCGTGCTATTCCGGGCGGCCCGGGCGTACGCGTGCACCCGGCCGGGCAGCTGTACCTTGAAAGTCATCTGCGACGGTTGGAGTCCACGCTGCGCTGTGCTTTCGCGGCTGAGTTTGCATTGATGAGAGCGGCAGCACGAAGGCCAATTAACTCGCTGCTGCTGCCGCGTTTCTTCACTGCAGCGTTTTGACAGCAAGTTTCCGGGGTCATCAATAGAAATACGTGCACGTTGGCTTGTGCGTGCGTTCCATCATGCTTGTTAATGCAGGTAATATGCCTATGTTTCGAAGTTTATACCGCCGATGAAACTACTATCCTTACTTCCTATAGCTGTCTTCTAATTTGCTATAGCAGTTAATGCTTCATCTTTTGGGCGACGCCGCAACTTTTTTTTCACAATTAACAAAATTCAGGGCAGTGCACATCGTCCCTCCGCTCTCGCACATCTCTTCCACGGGCTATCACCGGCCTTTTGGCGGAACGTTGCTGGAGTGGTCAACGTTGGCTGATGCCTGCTTCTTCCAGATTCAGAAAGCGTTCCATGACAGCGCGTCTGAACCGTTCGCGGAGGAGCGTTGCGTAGAATTCTCGCTGAAAAATAGCTATAAGCCGTAGAGATTCCACTACGTAATTACGAACTCAGGAATGGTGTCTCAATAATTTGTGGCAAGATGGCCTCCTGTCGTACCAGCGGCCCGTTCAAGAAGTTGAAGATGATAACCAGATGCTAACACAGTTCACAGCGAAGGCGTTTTAGAGGCAGTACGCAGAAAAGGTATCTTCGGTTTAGCTAAATTGCACTTCTAAGCGTACGTACAAGAGCACAACTGCCTGATGAAACGGCTTCCAAACCACCTCTGACAATTTTAAAATATTTTCACGTCACTGACACATCTTTTTCATTGCATATCATTCTGTCTGTGTGTAAAGACGCTCGCTGTGCAATAAAATTTGCTGAATATGGCCGCGCTCCTTGCCGCTCCGTACCCATGGTTAAGAACAATTCAAAAGAACACATTCACGTGCTACTCCACTGGCTTTTGTGGTCCCATCTAGGCACGTCTTTAACCCAGCAGGGTCATGTGGACGACGTCCTCAGGGTGAAAGTTTTTGATCTATTTGCCGGCAAGGGATGAGTGCACCAGCGTCGCTATAGGCGGCTGACAATTCTGAAAAAAAAAAGACCCTGCCCCTTGCACAGAAACACCTCCCCTCTTATCCTGCCCTTAAACTTTCAATCAATCGCCCTCGTGCGGGGGGCCACCACAAGGCGAGAATGGAGGATCTCGATCGTTGGGCAACACGATCCTCAGCTACCGCGCTACTGCACGCAGTTGGTTGGAAAACGGGTGAAGCATGAGAGAGCGTATGCGGAGAAGGTGGTGAAGGCGCGCTACAAACTGTTGCACACGCGTAATCGTTCACCAAGCGGCTCTAAATATGATAAAACACTATTTAAAACATTTCTCCGGTTGTATGTTAACTTTGATAGGTGCACAATTTTTCACTATATAACAAACCTTGGAGCTCAGACTAGTGTGGGTGCCCTTCAGGCTACACATGTTGTCTTCACTCCTTGTGCAATTCCCAGAAAAGTTGAACGATGGCGAGCAGTAAAGAGAATCCACATTTCACATCATTACATAGCTAGAATAGGCCCAATTCGCGATGTTTTCTGCTTCTTAGAGTCGTATAAGCTGCCCCCCCCCCTGCTTGCCCTCCACCATGGCTAAAAAGAAACTCAACTTTTCTTCAAGCACTGATTGGTACATTGCCTACAGAGACGTCGCGGACGAAGTTGGTTGAGGACGTACGCCCTATGCGAATGGTACTACTGGCAATCGAGGTAGGTACTCGTTGCACTAAATATTTAACCTTGAGCGAAAATTCTCTATACTAACTGAAGCGTTTGGATACCTCTGGCTAAAGTAAGGACATATTATTCCATTACCGAGTGCTGAAAGTAAACGGATTCCGGATAATCACAAACCATATCTCTAATATATAAGCCGTACATGAACACATAAAGCAATAACTTGAAAATTTCTGCTCTTTTGCCGTTATTAAAGGACGTCATCATTATACCAGCGGACAGATGGACTGAGCCTTTCCTGTTGTTGGACATATGGGGATTTAATTACACACATGATTAGTTCGAAATTACAGCAGGAGGTTTTTTTCTGAACAAAAGGGCAGTTTACCTGAAACTGCTTCTTTAGTCTTTTCTTTTTGCACTGGTCGCACATTGCAGTCAACAGAACACTAGGGTACAGATATATATATGTAAGACTGAGTTGGTTTACGTACATATAAATTGAGGCTAAAAATGTGCAATTAAGCTGGGATAGCATTTCTGGCACCGTTACCATTTCTTCAGCTGGAAAATTCAAAATTTCTTTGGCTCCTACTTTTGCAAAGACCAGTCAATGAAGCTCTGTGTGGCTCAAAATAGTTCCCGCATGTCGGTATTGAATAGTAGGAAAATTCTATACAAGAAAAGTTAATTGTTTCATTCTGAACTTACTTGCAGATAGAGAGATAATGTCACTGAACAAAGCGAATCTCTGTGTCAAAAGTCAGCACCATTGTGATTTAATTTGCGTATTAAGAAAAATATATGCTAATGATTTAAGAACAAAGGAATCAGCGCACATGCATGGAATTTCTGCCCTGCTAATATAGCGAACATTTGTGAGCTTTTACGCAAGAAAGGTAAAGTCCTTTGTATTCATATGCCTCACAGGACGATTTCGCACATCTGTTGTGAGAAATCGTGCTGGATTGTTGATATATCTTTTGGTATGTTGCGATTTTTGCACAATGCGTGCGCTTTCGATAGCGGGTTTCTCTTTACTGTTTCTTAGCGTTGTGCAAATTCTTTATAATTGTCATAGTCGCTCTTAACCCACTTTGACGAATGAAGTCGATCGTAATTTATATGCAAGTAAAATCGCTCCATGCCTCACAACAGGTGCAGCTGACCAGTTTCCTAAACGCCTCCGAAACTGCATTGCCATTTCAATCTTTCCGCCATTGCCAGCAATGCTTCACGGTATCATCGTTCGTGGATAATTCATAACGTTTTTTTATTTCCTCCAGTCACGGAAAAATAATCAAAGAGAAAGAGTGCGCAAAAAGAGTGGAGGTGCCCATGGCCACTTAAAACCGTTACACAAAGCTGGGTCTTGATCAGTCGTGTTCTGGAATGTGATTGTTTTTCTTTTTTTGATCAGGCGCAAACAGTCGTTTTCTTATACAGCTTTTGTGTATGTACAGACTGGGAATTAGTATATCTATCTTTAAAATATTCGTTTTTATTTAAACGCTAACGTGTAAACGAAAAGTATTGATTTCAGAATAGTGTGCTTGGTAAGTTTAAAAGCACACATTGTAAAAATTAGTCCACTCGACGTGTGAGGAATATCAATTTACATCTTATGCAGCCGCTTTAAGTTTAGGGTTTCATGCCTTAGAAATAGTCACCCACCACCATATGAGTTTGCACGGCTCATCATTCCTTAAAAGAGAAGTAGAAAGTAAAACAGTGAAATGTTTGCAAATTGCAAAGTGTCACATTACTCCACTAGATGATCTAAAACACGAGTGATGCAACAAATAACATGAGTGTTCTTGCAAAGGTGAGTGTTGATGTCACTGACGTAGCGATCATTCCTAACGCTGCATCACAGAGGTACCTTAAACCGCCACCAACAGTCTTCCTTTTTTTCCTTGCTCAAGGGAGTGGGCCGGCTCATTCTTGGTTCACCTTCTTGCCTTTCGTCGGTCGCTCTCTGTTCATGACCTAAATATATCACGAAGCATTAAGTGGGGGAAGATATGCGGCTATCGGGTAAAGAGATGCAAAAACAAGCGCTGACTACAGACTCAGTTTTAGTGATAATGGAACAGGTGTACTAGATGCGCACCACCTTGATAGCATAAGGTCTGTTCACTCTGATCCGTGAGGTCATGCTACCTGATGCGAAATTTCCATTGTCACGGCTGGATTAACAAAAGCGCTGACGTCAAAGGCAATGCTGGGGCCCTATAACGTAAAACTATTCCAATAAGTTTCTATTCCAATCCCCTGACGTTAAATTTGTGTAACCACCAACGCAAGCACCGGGCGGTCACCCGCAGGGTTGTCTGAACAGACCAATCAAACGCTCTCCTCGTTCAAAGGAGGTCACTTTTGTTTGCTTGAAAAACGAATAACATTGCCTACACTGAGCGGCTTGTCGTATCTTATTGGCTGACAAGAGGAGAGGAAAACGCTCAAGTGGAGAGGTATTCAATGGGGCCGAGTGGCTGCACTGAAAGTCGATAACCGGATGAAGAGGGTGGTGCCGGCGTCTACGATTGGTCGGCTTTCCCTTACTTAGCTTGCGGTGGCTGGTCGAAAATCGCGGTGGCATGCAACGGAAGCTCAAGAATGACACTAAAACGGACCCTCAGCAAAGAAAAGTTGGCAGAATCAGGGGGTAAACTTGCCGAAAGTGCTCGAAAACGTTACAGGGCCACACAAGAAGTTATATTATGCGCAACACCCATGCTCTCGGGCAGGTGCGAGTAGCCAGCGTGTGAGCGATCGGCGGCAGCCATCTTTTATTCCTTTCAGAACGGGGAAGCCTGCAGCTATTCCGAAGAAAATTGAGTTTTGTTCGGCATATTAATGCATCTTTATCGCGTACACGTCACTTTGACGCGGTGAGTTCTTGTGGTTTTGTGACGTCGCGTGACAGGCAGGTGAAGTGGATGCAGCCCGAAAACTTTTTACCAATAGCCGAGGGCTAATGGCGAAAAGGGGTCAAATAAGAATTAATTGTTTTTCTTTTTTCTGTCAAATCATGCATAATCATTGTGTACACATCTTATCAGGTGGGGAGGTATCGTGGGTTTCGTGACGTCGCGTGACAGATAGGTGAAGTGGGGGTGATCGAAAAAAGTTTTTGACCAATTGTCCAGGGCTGATAGCAGAATTAGAAAAGAAAAGTTTGGAATAGTTTTATGTTATAGCGCCCTTGGTTATTAGGGCACATTTCCATTAGAACCCGCCTTGGTTGCTCAGTAGCTATGGTGTTGGGCTGCTGAGCACGAGGTCGCAGGATCGAATCCCAGCCTCGGCGGCCACATTTCGATGGAGGCGAAATGCGAAAACATCCGTGTACTTAGATTTAGGTGCATGGTAAAGAACCCCAGGTAGTCAAAATTTCCAGAGTCCACCACTACGGCGTGCCTCATAATCAGAAAGTGGTTTTGGCGCGTAAAACACCCTAATTTAATTTTTTTCACATTAGATTCTATGGCACTAGGGCTAGGTTGCATGATGTCATGTATTGGAATGAATAGGCCTCGTGCTATATGACCAGATCCACGTCAGGAGACGAGGGTCATCTGGTAGTGGTGTATAGAACCCAGCGGTGAGGAGGTCGCGCAACTTGTTCTCTGTGATTCGTTAGCCTATTCGACAGGATACGTCTAACCACGCAGCACCCACGGTAAGCAAAACTTCGCTAGGTTCGCAAAGCTTTGCTTTTGAAACAGTTCACTGCCATAAATGTACCATCGTCGGTACATTAAACACTGCTTGTGCCACCCATGTTTTCGCATATATATTGTAGATTTTGTTATTGTAGATATTGTTATTGTATATTGTAGATATTGTAGAAGGAACGTTACTTTCAAAGTTGCACAAAGATAGCACAAGAACCTAGGCAGAGAAGAAGTGCTCATTTGTTGTGCTTTTCTGAATGAACACTACTATAGGTCGCTGAATCTATACAGTTTTTCGTATTTTTGAAGGTTATCACATTGTAAGCATCAAAATTGATACGATATATAAATTGTCATGTAATACGCTACTTCAAGGATATGAAAAAAAAAACGATGAGAGGGCTCTTATGTAACTGCCGACAGGGTTCCAAACAAAAGGGTGGCAGCTTCGCACGAAAGGTGCAGAATGAATCGCGATAGCAAAGTAATACTCAACTGCACCAAGTAAGGCTCATAGATTGAAAGGCCGTATAATCGCGGTGCACGTTCACTTACAACTTAAATTAGCAAGCATTATGTCATGCGCGAGCAGGCAAACTTGAACTGATCTCTCTCGATGGCCGTAAACAACGCTGGGGTTATTAAGCGTGCCAATAGAAGGGAGTGAATGCTTCAGATGCCTCTCCCTTGAACGTGTCTCCGAATGTGTAGCTTACGCCAGCTGCATCACCAGGCGCCCACGAAGAAAGCGTGCTTAGCAGCCTCTAGCCATATTGGTGCGCCTAGGCTTTGCTTAACCGGATATCATGTCGAGATCAGCAGGCGGGCGCACGTCTTATCTTGAGGACGAAACACGCCCCCTTCCTCCCCGACAGCCTTAGCACGGGTATGTCTTTGCTACGGCGAGCACACCTTTTCCCCACCCCTTCCTTGTGCCCGTGAAAAGATGGTGCGGATCAAGCCATCATCATGGCTTAATGGGATTTTGGGCTGGTCAAGTTGAGTGCGCGCAACGTTTTACCCAGAACCCCACCTTAGAACTCACTTCATGGGAAATAAAGACATTCATTCAGTCATCATTCTTGGCTCATCCTCACGCACTTTCTCCCGCGCCCATAGCATGCGACGTGCAGGGTGCGATAGGATATTATAGCGTTGAAGCTTTATGTGGAACAACGAGGAAAATTTCGTGGGCTGAAAAAAAAACGAGATTTTTCATCTGTATATTACTGAAAACATCACCGATTTGGCTCAAAACGACAGTTTAAAAAGCAGCCATTACTTCAATATAGCCAAACAAATATTGAGAGCTCGGGCCGACCTTCATATGTAACGTCAGGGACATAAACTTATCTTAGATGCAAAGCGCTCACATTGTTTTGCCGTATTTTCATGATCTTCAACATTTCAAAAAGAAAACACACACACACACACACACCTATTCATGCTCTCTGCTTATGTCCAAACAAATTCTCCCTTTCATGCTTCAAATAACAGCAAGTTTTGAAAGACCGCGCGAAACTACATAAACATGAATATTGCGTGGCTCAAAAAAGAAGACCAAATACATGTTGTAATAATTGAGGTATGGATAAAAAATGAAAGTTGAAGAAAGGTCTTGGTGAGGAAATCCTGCCACACTTAACTACTACGAACAATGCACCATGGTGAATTGGTGGTGTGATGGTGGATTACATACTTTCTGCGGATAAGTTCACGCTCGAGAGTGTGAACATACACACTGAAACGTTTCTACATTCTTTATTTTGGAGAGCGATAAATCCTAATGCACTTCTGCAGAAGGCCTCTTCAATAGAGACTGCGCGGAATACCGTACGAATACCATTACCTTGCTTGTTTTGCTTCCCCTCAGTTTTATTGTCTGCATTAATTCTGTGTATTTTACGTTAAGTGCGTGCAGTGATATATCTCTTGTCCGTTTCAACCCCCCATTGAAGAAACAAAGATCAATTGCGTCTTTACAATGGCGCCGATATTTATTACTTATTCACTCTAACGACTTCATATCCTCAAATCATAGTAACTTGATTTCTGTCAACGCCTCACAACACATTTTCGTAGGTTATCAGTTCCATTAAGTTTATGAGGTCCACGCCGGTGCAGCCTAAAACTATTCCAATCTGTTCTTATTCCAAATTGGATATTAGCCCTCTGTGATAGGTATAAATGGCCAGGGCTCTGCGTATATGCCACACCTATGTTGGCAGAGCCGAATGGCTGAATTTGAATAAAACTAGATTGGAATAATTTTACGTTACACCGGCTCTAATTAAGACTACTTAAGGAAAAGATCACCTAAGCATAATTGACACTCATTAGGATTACATAACTTAGTCCAAAACAAGAATAATAAGGATAATCAACATCATGTCAAGTTGCATTACTGAAACCTAACCAGATTAATTACGATTATACCAATTTCACCTGAGAACAATTCCGACTCATTAGGTTCTTAAATTTGGTAATCGCAACAGGTAATGGGAATACTTGCCCCACATTGCGTCATCCTTGACACAGTGAGAGACGTGCGTCACTCGGCCAATCTATCACTTGTTGCATTAGTGCGACATCAGCGGCTGGAAATAAGGCTTACGCATTATCTGACAAGTTCCATAAGGATTTTCTGCATATATTTTTGATATGGCGGACAGAAAGGCTTATTTTAAATACTTGAAAATTGGTAGTAATAGCATAACGCCGAATGATTTCAAAATCAAAACACGCGCTGTAGTAATCGGTATGAGCGAAGCTCCATATGCCGTTTGCTTTGATCAATGATACTTAGAGGTAATATTGATGGCGAATGGGTGATTTCTTTAGAGTTTAGTCCTATACGAGAGTGGTGACTTGATGTTAAATGGTACTTTGCGTGCACCAATGCTATTTCGGTGCATACTTTACTCAACACACAGCGAGACGTGATTGCTTTAGGCGTTATCGTGCGCCGTTCTTTATAACCCCCGAGAAGGTTAGTATTGTCATTGCTTCACGCGGCACAACGAATGGTGGCAGAAATGTGGCATAATGCACGATGGCATTATGAGACTCACCATAGTGATGGGGTCCGGATTACTTTTGACGCCCTGGTGCTCTTTAAAAGACACCTAAATCTAAGTGGACAAACGTTTTTATATGTTGCTCCCTTAGAAATGCGCCTGCAGCGGTTGGAGTTGAACCCGCGACCCCGAGCAATGTCACAGCCGTAAAACTACCGCGGAGGGCACAGCAGTGCTGATTTGACGTGCTTCCGCTACTGCAGTGCCGCGTAGACCATACGGTGTTTTAATGCGACTTTGTGTCTGCACGCGCAGTGACAGTTCTTCGCTTTACAAATTTGCATGGTGTTTATTTTTCAGAAACAGCAGAAGCGTACCGTACCACCTCTTTAGTTTGCACGCAACAATTGTTTTGTTGCCTTCTAACGTCGTATATTCGCTCACCCGCCCTCTCCTTCTCTGAACGAACCGCGCCGGCTTTCTGTGCCATTGACGCTTAGGTCGACGCCCCAAAGATCTTCATTATCTAAATTGGTCTGGAGTCCAGCTGGTTCAATGCTGTCTGGAGAGCATCACGCTCGACGTCGTATTGGGGACAGATGCATAGGATGTGCAAAAAAAAAAAACAATAGCTCCTTGAATGCTTTGTGCAGACGCTACATGTGACTGACGACAACAAGCCCTGTGTATCTTCTAAATGAAGAACGTGTAATATTTTTTAAAAATTCGTTTGTCCTAAGTGTTAGCGTGTGCGAAATTTAATCTACCCGAGTAAAAACAAGTGTGGTTTATTTACTATGTAATATCATTCGTAATGACATGTAATGAAATAATCAGGCTGTGGAATACATCATCACGTGGAATGCATGGGAGAATCCACATTGGTCAGGTAGAATATGCAAGAAACGACAGACATAAACTGTGCGTAAATTTTGAAAATCTAGCAACGTGCACCTCTACATAGTAAATACATAATGCAAAAGGAGCAAAAGCGTTCTAACATGTTATTTTCAGTAAACCTGTTCAAACTAATAAAGAAAACCGATAAATTATTTTCACGTCACTTCTTCAGTTCACTTTTATTTCCTTAAAGACCCCTCAATGGGGGTATTACACAAGGGGCGGGGTTACAAATGTTGATGCTGATTAGTGGCCACATTAGTTCAATGACGAATATTAGTGTTAAGCTTATCAGCAAACGTCGATGAACAGGTGATTCTTGCTATGTGACGGAGCAGGCCGTTTCAGTCGGTTGATGAATGGCAAAAAAAGATGCAGAGAAGTTTGTAATATACGGCTTCGTGGACGGGTTAATTGCATGGAATGCCCTCTACGCCAGAATGACGAGTGGGCGGGGCGAACTCATCTGGTGCATGATGGTGGGAGCTGTAATAAAACTTTGAAAGAGGATTAACGAATCAATGGAACGCCTGGATAATAGCTTGTTTAAGGCGGACTGTGCTTTTAGTAGTGATACGCTAGTGTTGTAAAAATACGAAGAATAATTAATCTTGCCGCACGATTCTGAATTATTTCGAGTACATTAATAAGGTAAGTTTTATGTGGCGACCAGATGGGGGATGCGTATTCAAGTTTCGGACGTACAAGCGTCTTGAAGGCTAGTAGTTTGACCTGTGCGGTGCATGACGCAGATGGCGTCTTAGGAATCCCAATGTTTGTTTAGCGGAGGCCGTAATGCGCGTTACATGAACCGACCCGTCTAAGTAGTATGAAAGGTTGACGCCGAGGTGTTTAAATGTGTCCACTTTTTCTAAGGTAGTATTGGTAATATTATACGGTGAGTATAAGGGCTGATGGCGGCGAGTGAAGCACATTACATTTAATGGGGTTAAGGGTCATTAACCAGTCGTTGCACCAGTCTTCCACTATGTTAAGGCCATTTTGTAAAATCCTGTGGTCACAATCCTTTGTAATTATGCGGTATATGACAGAATAGCCAGCGAACGTACGGATGTGAGAGGAAATAGTAAAGAGGAAGGTCGTTAATATAAATGAGAGAAAGTAGGGGGCCTACAACGCTACTCTGTGGGACGCCAGATGTTATAGGGAGGGGCGCGGAAATGTGATTATTTACATGCACTGACTGTGATCGGTTAGTGAGAAATTCAGTAACCCAATTTAAGATTTCAGGGAACAGGTTCAGCTGGGATAGCTCGAGTAATAGGCGTTGGTGAGGTAACTTATCAAATGCTTCAGCATAATCCAGAAAAATGGCATCGATTTGGGTGTTAGCATCCAGATTAACGTGTAGGTCATGGATGAACATGGCAAGTGGCGCTTCGCACGAGAGGCCCTTACGGACGCCATGTTGGGATGGGCGAAAGAAGTTGTTAGTGTCAAGGAAGTGCATAATTTGGGTGAAAACGACGTGCTCAATTATCTTGTAGGGTAACCTGGTTAGGGAAATCTGTTGTTAGTTAAGAGGTGGCTTCTTGTTACCTGATTTGTAGATTGGAACGAACTGCCCTTTCTTCCAGGCGACGGGGAGGCTACAGGAGGATAAAGACTGCAAGAAGATTAATCTAAAGTATGCTTCGCAGATGAGTTTAGTATTTTTTAACAATTTAGAGTTGATGGCTCCGCCCCTGATGACGATGAGAGCTTTAGTTGTTCACTTATTGCCATTATGTCATGTTCAGTGAATTCGATGGGTGATATAACAGATTGCACAGGTGAAGGGGGTACAGGTAGCAGAGCATCAGGTTCAGTGGTGAATACTGATGAAAACGCGTGGTTAAATGCATCGGTCCATTCTTTTTCAGGGACTACTATACCGGTATGGTCGGCGATAGCGATAGTATCCGGTGGCTTGGGGTTTAGAAAGTGCCAGGATTTTTGGGGGTTACTGCTTAGTACACAAAGCTACGTGTCATGGAAAAGGGAGTGCTTTTCGCGGCGTATAGCTGAGAGATAAACATTCTCTGCCTCGTAATATTTGTCCTAGGCGATAGCAAAATTCGTTTGCTTTGCTGACTGAAAAAATGTTTTCTTTTTGTTTTCTAAAGATAATAATTCTTTGTGAACCAAGGTTTATTGCTGTTAGTGCGTACTGGAATAATTGGAAGGTGGTTAGTAGCCAGGTCAGCGATTTTTTGTTGGAGGATCGACCAATTTGCTATAAGTGTGCTGCTGTGGAATTCAGCACGGAAAGTGGGGTAGAAAGACATAAGTTCGTTGTTAATGGCTTCGTAGTTGCCATTATTATATGTAAGCGTATTATTTTATTCCATGATTCCCGTTTTCGAAAGGTAAAGTTAAAGACACTGGGGATTACTTTATGGTCTCTAATAAGATATCGAAGATAGGCTAGAGGTATTGAAAGTTAATATGGAATCTAAAATACTGGCTGAGTCCTCAACTACGCGTGTTCTTAGACTAGCTGGGTTAAGTTGAAATTCAAGCAGATTTCGAGGAAATAATTTTCGGTTGTACTATGTGTCGAAGGTGGACAGCTATCCCATAAATATTAGGGAAATTAAAGTCTCCGAAGAGCAAAATCTGAGCGTTAGTGCATTTTTTAATTAGTGCATCTAGGAGGCAGGTGAGCTGGTCAGTAAAGCTAGTGTCTGCTCGCGGGGGGTGGTAGCAAACACCAAGTAAAATAGTCTGCGGGGCTGCACGAAAGAGTAGCCATAATATTTCAAAGTCACTTGGGTTGTGAACAACGGAGCAGGGTATCGTATTACTAGCGGCGATGAGCACCCCACCGCATCTAGAGTGCCGGCGATCATTACGGAAAACATGGAACCCGGGTAGGTCATCCATGACCTCCGCGTCGGATCCGTCAGCGGTTAGCCAGGTTGCGGTAAGTATCAAGTTACATCTTGACGATACAACCAGATTAGATACAACGTCACGTTTAGAAAGGAAGCTACGTATGCTAGAATAGATTGCTGAAATAGTAGTGTTAGGGCGGGTTCTCGTTATCGAACGGTGTGTTGAATGACGGCGATACAGCGATTGCTATTGGACTTCTTTTACACATTCCGTACTTTCGTCCTACATGTACTTAGCAGATCCTATAAGCAGAGTTTTGTAGCGTAATGAAAATGGAACTGATTTGGTCTTCGCAAAAGCCAAAACATGTTTCCGAGCATTTTGTACAGTACGCGAGTAGTCTTTGCGAATGCTATAGTTAGTCCCTTCCAACTTGCGTCCGTTCGACAGAATTTTTTCTTTTGTTTTACAAAACAGGAATTTTACGATTATAGGGCGGTTTTGGCTATCGGGATGACGGCCGAGACGATGCGCACGTTCATTTACCTCAGGATTCACGGTCGTGTTTAATTAGTCTGCCGCAAAGTCGAATGATTTTTTTCCTGTGGCAGAACGGCTGATTCAGACGCACTTGGGTAGGGGATACGGAAGAAGATGAGGTTGTTGCGGCTGGCTCGGTTTCCTGCGTCATCGATGCGTGCTTCTATATCGGAGATTGCCCATGTCGCCACGGCCGGAGAAGTCTTATATGTTTTGACTTGCCGCTGCAGGTCCTTAATGTATTGACAGCGGCTCTCGACAGGATGAATTCTTCTGTTTAGTTCGGAAATCGAATTGTTAGTCTCGTCCAGTTCGCTTTTTAAACCTTTAATTTCGTTAATTAACTGCGATTGCCCAGCGAACGGCTTCTTTAGATGAGTTAGCACAGCGTTAAAGTCAGGACCGGAGTTAGTTTCTCTGTCGCCCGACAGTAGCAGCAGGGAGCGCGAGACAGCGATGCAATTCATAGCTATGGCAAACACACACTGGGGGCTCAGCAACAGTACCACACCATAGTCGCTTTATTTCTTAGCGTAAAGACTTTAACACTGATTAACTTGCATATTGAATGACAGACGTTTACTGGAGTGATTCGTGGCACAGCCACCGAGCCCACAGGTTGGCGCATGAAGGCGTTGCTCTTTTATATGTGATCTGGCGACAAATGTTGCTGACGTAGCACCTTCCTGGTGGGAGGGCTGATCGCGCTCGTCACAGGCGGTGCTGGTAGAAGCGTAGAGGGGGGGGGGGGCTAGCGTGACTTGGCGATGAGCACGCTAGCCCCGAGACAGCAAGGGTACGACGAGTACCGGTTCCTGGCCGTCTGAAGTTGGGTACGGCACAGCCGAAATGGTAGCGGGCAGAGCTGCGCCGATCGGTGCGATGATGAACACCTGCATATTGAATAGCAGCAGTTTAGTGGACTGTTTCGTGGCACAGCCACCGAGCCCACCTTTCATCGTAAAGCCCATTTTCATCGTAACGCGACGAGCACCAAAATAAATATTATTTGTCTCTGCGGTACTGTTTTAAGTTCTATGAAAGAAGAAAAATATTCTTCATTGGTAATATTATACTGCCATCTTACAGTACCGAAATGGTCATCATTGCCGTGAGAAGACATTTGCTAAGGCAAAAAAGACGCTATAACAAAACACCAGCGGCGACGCTCCTTGGGTGTTCTTGCACCAGCTCGCCTGCGCAAACCGAGGTTTGATGGCAGCTACTCGGGCTTGCGGCCTAAGCGAGCAAAACACTGAAATTGGAAAATAGACAGTAATCTAACCGACAATTACTGGCCCAAATGCTATAACATTATGTATGTCCGATTATAAAAGTTTCTGAATGTATTTCATTAGGAATATCTGAATGAACAACCACAGTATGTTCAATGCTATATATAATTCTTTTTAACTTCTCAAGCAATATCTACCAGAAATACCGCTTGTAAACCGTTCAGATGAAAGAAAAAAAAATGAACGCCCGAGCACTCCGTAGAGATATTCAAACAGGGAAGCTGGAACGTGTGGGCGCGGTGCATATCACTGGGTTAATCGCGACGGTTCATTAAACGATGGCTAGGTAGGCAGCCGCACCCTGGTTAGGCAGTTGCTGCTTGCGCTCGGCTGCACGAACATGTTATTGTGCGCGGGCTGCAGCATCGGCACGAGGTAGACGACCTCGTTCCCGGTCCTGCTCGCGGCGTTGCTGATAGAAAGCTGCCTTCTCCTCAGGAGTACGTATGACGCATGGCCTACCATTTCGGAGTCGCAGGCAAACTGCTGCGCGCGCTCGGCTGCGACGGAGAGCAACTACGTCACTACTGGCGCAACTAGTTCAGCGCCACCTAGATAGCACAAGGCATTTTCACTCCTACCATTACTATTGTTATCTGGCCTGACTTCCATGGAACCTAACAGGAATGCTTCCCAATAGGCAAGTCATTTCTACATCACCGCTTTCATCCGGCCAGCATTGTCAATAAAATTTCGGGCCAGGTAGCGTGATGTCATATGTCGGAGTAAAGAGTCCTTGTGCTATCTAGGTGGTGTTGGCTAATCGCGCGCCTCTCTTTCTCTCTCTTTTCTTTTTCGCGCATACGCGTAAGGATGTGCCGGAGCAGTTTTTGGCGTACAGGCGACCGACACACGGACGGACCGAAAGACGGACGGACGGTCGAATCGGCTATCCATATACAGCTGGGCTGTAAAAAAAAAATCAGGATCACATGCATTGACGCATGCATGTAATAGCGTTGAGAAATAAATTGAGTATCTGTTATGAGATAAAAGACACTGCATTCCATTATCTCGGGCACCATGCCAATCTCAGTAATGAAACAACGAAATAGCGTGTCCCCACATTCACGTCGAGAGCTGTGTTCTGGGGCGAGAGAAGTGTGATGCAGCTACATCGCACATTGCCTCAAAGAGACACAATTGCGCGGGTAAAGTGCCCGAACAATATGCCGTAAGGAATTTATATGTAGACTGCCTAAAAGCGAGCCTTTCTATCAAGGTAATCGAACTTGTAGAGGAAAGTTATCTCCTTCTTTCGCTCGCTCAGCAACGGGTAGATAGACATGAGCAAAGGTGGCAGTTATCCTGCAGCCGTATCCTGTAGTTGTCTTTTCTGCACCCGTTTCCCTTGCGACTACATTAATTGTTTCTAGCCATTATTTATTCGCAAGGAACAAATATTCGACAGCATTGGATAGCGAAATCTCGAATTGAATATCACTCGCCGGTAATGTGTGTTTTATCCACGTGTACGCGAATATCCAAAATACGACTTGAGAAGCAGGAACTTTTCGAATGGCATTTGGAACTTAGATTACTCATGCAACCGTACACACGATACTTTAAAATTTGTCCTGTAACGCCTACTTACTGGATCTGTCGTTCCGGCATGACATTCAAAAAGCGCTCCTTCGGCGCTCATTTCCTCCATCAATGATTAACCTATTAACAATAGCAGAGCTTCAAGGAACAGATAGCGCATTTTTAAGGGCGTTCTAGATAATTGCTGATATATGGCATTATATGCAGCGTGTTTTGGATGTCACCTCCTATGTCGCTTTCTTTAGTCTATTTGGTGTTAAGCTCACCAATTGACGACTCATTCTTCATGCTTAATTTTCCGAGTCGAGTCATTCACCCTTTCCGCCGTTAATTACCATCCTGAAGTGACACGCGCGAGGGTAGTCACGGGGAACAAAAGGGCGACAAAGACATGCGCACTTGTTCTGGTCTCTCTTTTGTGCCCTGTGTCCACACTTGCGCTAGTCACCTTCAGCATGAAATACTATCTAGCCCGGTCTCCCACAGTTAATTACCAGACTGGTGGACAGAGGAATGGCGCATGTCATTCAAGACATGGCGGATTGTATGAACACGTTACCTGCTAAGCCAAGGCTTCTTCTAGGTAATTGCCTTCTTCTTTCTTGATCCGGCGCTCAGTCCTGGGAGCCGTACTGCACACAGTGGAGATTCAGTTCAGCAAAGATGGAGTTTCGGAGGCCCTCGAGGTTGGTTATCAGAAGAGATGTGCTGAACTAGCGAGTTTACCACTCATGCTATCACTGCCGAAATCCCTCCCCGCCAGTACTTTGTGTTTACTTCCTAAGACTGTGGAATTTATTAACTCAGCTTCTTGGAATGCCTCTACCTGACAAATTACATAGCGCAGTCAGCAAGGATCCGTCAGGTACGAGTAGTTCTCTTAGTTTTGTGGTTAATACATGTCCTCTGTGGGGAAGTACTTCAATTCAGACCCGCCGTGGCAGCCACATTTCAATAAACGCGAAATGCAAAACAAAAGCACAAAGAAAAAAGTAACCAAAACCTTATTATCTGGAGTAAGGGGCACGGTGAAAAAACAGAGGTGGTCCAAATTATTGCGGATTCCCTCACTGCGGTTGGCCTCATAATCAGATCGTAGTTCTGGCACGTAAAAACCGTGACATATATGTTTTAATTTTAATTAGCTCCACGAAAAAGTGCTGTCCAACATTACGCCTAAGACACATTCTACTTTGCGTATTGAAGCATAGAAAGAATATTGAAGATAGTAATGATGATCTGAACATAACCTCCGAAATGGGGTGAGGCCAGCATGACGCAACAATTGTAATTTTTACATCTCTGGTAAATGCGAATTACCTCAAATTTATACATTAAGGTAAATTGTTCCAAATAAAGTTCACCATATCGCATGCCTTCACTTCCGTTACGTAACCCGCCTTAAGGCGTCTTCTACGCTCCTTCACACCATTGGCCCCTTACTCTCTCATGTTTGTACACCAATGTGGAAGGCCACATGCTAATCTGAGGCACTAGGTTTAACATTATCACATTCACATCGCTTTCAAAAAACTGTGTTTATTTTTAGATTGGTGCCGGCTTGCCGAAACGGGCCTCACGTTCTAGACCGGGTTTGTCATCTACGTCTGCGGGTGAGAAAAACGAACCCCATTCTCGTTAGCACCGTTGTGTTGACTACTAAGTACCGCAGTTCTTCTTTAGAACGCTCGGCTGGGCCATATGTTTGCTAGGCCGTAAAGTAGCGTGAATTTGTTGCATATTGCGATGCTGCCTCCCCGAAGCTGCAGGTATTTTTTGCCGTCTTCGTCATGGTTGAAGCCATAAGACAAAGTGCGATGAACGCGGCAAAACAGCTGAGTCGCGATTTGGCACCGCAGCTGAATAACATATTCGGGTAAATAAAAAAAAAAGGCGACGAACTCATTTTGCTACTCTAAGAAAGAACATCAACTAGAAAGCCTTGATAGGGCACGCCCGTTATGTGTAGTGGTAGAATGGGGAAATATGACGGACTGGGCACGCTTGTTCAAACACTGCGCTCAAGCATGGCAGTTTTTTTTCCACTGAGTATAATCGCAAAAAAATCCGCAAAAATTTTTATAAGGGGCAGTTTACGTGGAGTCGTTACATTATTCCCTGCCCGGCGAAACAATACATGTAACTTACTAATGTGTCTTTCATTTTATTGACTAGTGTTGACCATGTTGACGCTGATGATGTTCTGCTTCTATTTCTCGTTTATTGGGACATAGTACTAATTATCTTCGGGTATTCACCCATAGCTGATTTTCGCTGCAGCAAACTCTTTACTTTGGGCTCTGCAGAGTATTGTCTTTCTCATCAGTAACCACTGCGGTAGCTTAGCGGCTATGGTGTCGCGCTGCTAAGCATGAGGTAGCGGGATCAAATGGCGGCCGCGGCTCGCGCATTTCGACGATGGTGAAATTGCGCTAACGCCCGTGTATCGTGTATTGGACGCACCTTAAATATCTCTTGGCGGAAAAATTATTGCCGAGTCACTGACTATAGGGTGCTTCAAGATCAAATCGTGGTTTTGGTAGGTAAAACCCCAGAGTTCATTAATTCATTCTTTCTCATAGATCAAATACGCTATCCTTAGACGTACTGTTCGCGCCGCCAGGCCCCTGAACCCACGGCGTCGTGTTGGCCAATCAAAATACCGGTGTGCACGCGCCATCCCCTTTCGTAATATTTCGCGAGCGCGAGGTATCAACGACCGCCTAGACTGACGCACAATCGAGTGTGGCCATTTATTTTTCTCCCCGAACGGTGGCACTTTTCTCGAACCACGTATACTGTGACCCGAGAAACGCATATGCTACGCTGTCTGCAACAGCTTGAACTGCACCGGCGACGCTTTTCTTTCCTCGAAAGCCGGCGGGCCCGCATTGCATCGCGCCAGCAGTGAGACCTCTTCATAAATAATGGGCGAAAGCTACGCGAGACGACTCATTTGTCGTCTTGTTCTTTCGGGGTTGCGCAATCCTCGCACAGACGCACGCGCGAATCACTCGTAGATACGCTGACCCACGGCGCCGCGGAGAGGTGCGGCAAAGGCTTCCGCTCTGCTACTCAAGGCCAGGTCTTCCTGCGCCCGTATGACAGCGCGCTAGCCTCACTCTCCGTTGAATCGCCGACGGGGCAGCGGTCTACGAAGGTCACGGCATCGCGAGCGGTGAGTTCGGTTGCGGCCTGCGCGATCTTATTCATTATGCTTCACGCTTGTAGTAATCTACTCGAATGAGTCTAGCTGTACGTGTTCGGGAACTTATAATGACGCAGTTTCAGTGAGAGATGAACGTTTCACGAGGGCTTGAATGAGCTGTTCTGGGGTTAACATTAATCTTCAAACTATAGTTAAAGAAGCCACGTTCGTTCGCGATGCGCGCTTAAATTGGCTCGCAAACGTTTCCTTTATATTTTTTTCGCTGCTGCACCATTTGTTATAGTCATTTTAAAAATGTAGGCGTGACTTGATGAACCCGCCTTTCCGCGCCCCCTTCAGTCACGAACGTCGGTGTAGAATAGCAGTTTCTTTCAAGTAAAAAAAAAAAAAAAGCTGTTCACGTTTAACAACAGTCGCTTTTTATGTCGTCAAGCGCTGTAAGATAAAGAAAAAAACAACAACATTTGGAGATATTGCGTATGTCTGTATCTTAAAGGTAGCACAGAATAGTGATACAATATGAAACGAAGGGCTGAGTCCGTTGTTCTTCCAGACCGAGCATTTTACTTAAATATACAGGTATACGGCAGATATATAGAAAACTTTGCGTGCATTGCGGTTCATGATATACCATGTTTGCTTCTAATGTGCGGAGTACCTCAAAACAAAGTAAAACAATGCTTTCGTGCTCTACACTTTGCGAAGATGACTTTGGGGTCGGCGGTACTGTGGCTCTTGTACGTTCATTTATTGCCTTTTTATTTGATGTTCCTTACACCACACAATAGAAGAAAGGTGTGCAACGAGATAATGAACATTGATCAGGGCTTTCTTTTTTATATGGTGTCGAATTGCCATGGGGGGGGGGGGTCAATCTCAAAGATGCAAAAAAGAAAAACACGTCCGGAGGCCGCCCTTTGGTATCGCTCTATTAAAATATATCACACTGCTATAAATGTAAGTCTGTTTTCCTAATATTCTTCATGCCATAAGATAAATAATAGGTTGTCGCTTTTCGCAAAAATTTGCAGAAGCGTTCTTTTATTCATCCCCTTGCATCCGAACAATCTAATTGTGGTGGCTTTTATGTGGCAATAAGTTTTGGCTTCGTGTACTTGTCTTCGATCACTCAGGGATGAATGGAGTCACACTCCAGTAAGATATATTAATTTGCTTCCTTTGCTTGTAGGAAGCAGAGCAAATGCCACCTAACATCTCAAAGTGTTGTCTGTAGCATTTCGTTCCCTCGAAGGAGAAATGGCTGCCTAGCTGCTGCGAAAGAGATCTTACTAATATTTAATTTGGCCACCTGGTAGAGCTGTTATGTACTTTTGCCGTAGGTTGTAACTGTCCAGTATCACCTCTTGGGCTCTCAGGCTAGTTATTTAAAAAAAAACGGCATTTTCTTTTAAACGCCTTGGCATCCTTATTTACTTGTAAAGCAGCGCGTCTTTCACAACCTAGAATCCACAAGGCACCGATAAATGTACCTGAAGGCGCTTAGTGCGCGTTGCTTCCCCTTCATTCGCATTGACTGTCCTTGATATTGAAGCTTGACTTTCCTTCTCGCGTTTTCCATGTTAACAAGACCGTTTTAGTTGCAGTGATTCCTCTTTTCTTCTGCCAAACACCTCATAGTTGACTACAAACCATTATGTGGTCATTTTAATGGCTCCATTTGCTGTTTTATTACAGGCATAGTACTGCATTTGCATTTCCATTTGCAAAAGTAGGCACCGGTATTTGCTCATTAGTGCAAATAAAGGCTTTGCTTCAATTCTGGTTCAGAGAATTACATTTATCCAAAGTGCCAAGGGTTTCGCTATAAGAGCATTATAATTTTTGTCTCTTTCATCCGTTCACTGTGGCGTGTATTCCTCAGCATTATTTATTCAATTCAAAGGTAAATATAGTGCCTGAGTAAAGGCAATTCAGAGTTCCGCAGCATTTAGTTGCTTTCATCTTTCTATTAGGTGTCCACGCTATCATGCACCAAGTGTTCAAATAAAGCGGTCTTTCATGTGGGTGAAACCAGCTGTATGGTGTTAGCTGGAAAGTCAGGAAGTTTCAAGTGTCCTGTTGCTCGTGACAAAGCATTTTCTAATGATTTTTCACCGAACTTTTTAAATTATCGTAGTTATGGCAGGCTACAATAGTAAAGTATTTTACACCGCATTCGGAAATTTCGATGTCAGGTATTCGCGGTACGATGTCGCTTGCATGGTTCTGTTTTATCGGATAAAAAAAGAAGAGACCGTGAAATATGAAAAAAATGCAAGAAAATTAAACAAATGCCTATTTGATCGCCCGTTTGCGCAGCACAACAGTGCGACTCCCTCAAACGCACAGCAAACAAACGACTTCCACTTGTGCACTCATGCGGCACGTCAATGATCTACGAGTTGGCACCTACATTCGGGACCATGTTCGCGTTAGTTCTACATCACAACTTTGTCGCTCGCCGGTGCGATATTTTATAATAATTTAGGCTTTGGTGGCCTGCGAATCGCTGTGACACGTCTGCTTGGCAAAGACGGGGATGCTCGCCGCTGACAGAAATATTGCAGTCATACCAAGACAAAATGCCTGTCAGAGGGATGCACCCGCAAAGTCAGGCAATGGTCGCGTTCAGGTGGGTCGCTGAGCACTATGTGTTCTAAAGCATAGTGTTGATATATATAACGTAAGTATAATAATTAGGAAGTCACTTATTAGGGAGAAACAGCACTGTAAACGTTTACGAAACACATTGTTGGAACGCGAACGTGATGATGAAAGCATTCCTTCATTCGTATTTGTGTTTCTGATATGTCTTGCAAACAAATACAACCCGGATTGCGAGTAATGCCCTTCCAACTAGGCTTTATTTGGAACGCAAGACCCCAGGAACGTCGAAAAACGAATAAGAGGAGAGCAACCAGCACCCGGTTGTGCCCTCTTCTTCGTGTACCATCATTCTGCTGTTCTAGTGTTGGCAATAATGAAATAACATCAGGCTGATGATGATGATGATGATGAACTAGCCCCAAAGTCCTTCCAAATAGCTCCAGCGCAAGCCTTATTCAAAGAAGTCAGTTAAAGACTAAGTAAAAACAAAATTATGAGAAATACGAAATGTACTGGACGCTTCCTGAGGTCACAGACAATAACATGCACTTGTTTTTATATGGCGGATAAACCTTATAGGCATGGGAGTTACCTGCAGCGCTCGGCAAGTCTCCCAGAGATACTTACTGGCTTAAGGTGCCAAGGCTAAATTTGCATACGTGCCTACTCCCGGTAAAAATAAATTTCCAGTAAGTGCGCTCGCGAGGCCTTTGCAGTGTTGCACTGCTCGAATTCCGCTTTGCGTTGTGGACGCCTAATGCTAGCATTGGCTTCGAGCAGCAGACAAACAGCCGTAATTTTGGCGTTCCAACAATTTTAGAAAAAAAAAGAGGACTTGTTCTTTCATCGCATACGATGCATCATTCGCTACCCCTAGAAAACACGCCTCGAATGCTTGCATTGCTTGCCGCTGTGGGGTCCTTTAGGACAAACAGGGGGTCTACCGAGCGAGATAGCTGGAAATTGTTACCAGCAGGCAATTTTGCTGAGGCCACGCAAAATCGCTTCACGGTAGGCCACGCTTATCCATAAAATTCAGGCCGCAGCGGAAGTGTACGAGGACAAACGCACAGCGTTCATTTCGAATATTTTGTATCACGGTTATCACGCGATACTTCTCACTATGAAGATGTTGCTTCTGCCCTGCACCGACACTACATAATTGACGTCTCTGACATGCCCTTCAGATTGGTACACGTCCACAACACCACTTTGAGCATTTATTAGGATTGATCGGCACTTAAGTACGTGGCCTTGCACACAGGTGCCCTCTGGGACGCACTGGACCGATGTACACGCTCTTCAAGTGTTTGCGCGCCAACGCCAGAGAACGGGCTCTCGGCACGCAAGCGAGTGCTAAAAGCGCGCGGAGCCAATTTTGTATCGTTTTCAAGCACCTATTCATGCGCTCTGGCAGAGTTCCATTACGCACTGCGGCGACGCACAGGGTCATTAGGCAGGCGAAGCCACGACGACATGAACACTATCTGAAACGTACAATTGACGTGAAGCCGTAGTTCCCCTTGTTTGTATGCAGTGCCCAACAGGAGTTTTACAGGATCTCGAGAGGAAAACTTTGGTGGCGCCCACATGAACTGATTATGGGAACTAATGTGGGCGCAGCGCATTGACGGTGCTAGTCGGCTAGTGCAGTATGTCCATACGGTAACGACCGATGGAGCAAACACTTCTATATCCCTTATCAAGCGGCAAATCACCATGTGAAAATGTCAGGACGCGTTGCATCCATGACCAAACGTCAACGCATTTCTACAGTTTATAACAGCCTAGTGGTGTCTGCGCCCAATGGTTACGGTGTTATGGTACCACAATATAACTTCTAATAGATCTGATAGCGCGACGGTGCGCACTAATATTACATGGCAGTAGGTTGTTCTTCCATGCACTAGTGGCTATGCAAAGATGAAAAATTTAATTAATGAACACTGCGTACTCTGTGCATGCCATGCGGAGTTTGCTAGGTGAACCGGGACCAGGATGCTCTGTGACCGGGACACAGCTGTTATATTGTTACTGTTACAGAGTACTGCTGTAGTTATAAAGTTATTAGGTGGAGTACTCCTCTCATTGGATGAGGACTACGAAGCATATCCATTATACGGATAGCGGTATTGACAGATGTCAAGGTAATTCTGCATATGTAGTGTTGTCATATTTATTACTTCATTACCATTCTTCATGCATTCGTTGTATTATGTCATTTCTTTATTTATTTTACTGCACACAACCTAAACAAGTGGGGAAACCGAGTCGAGGCCGCCGTGACAAATTAGCAAAATCGTGCATAGCCTCGCAAGACCTAGAAATTGCTTAGCGAAGCCTACCAACAATACTTAGCGAAACATACCGAAACCTCGCAAAACCTACAAACAACTTAGGCAAACCACGTAAAAGCTAGGTCATCACAAGCTCCGCCGTTGACTCCAGCCTTTCACCACTAGTGAAGGCTGCGCACATTTCTTAAATTCTTTGTTTGAATGTAACATAGATAAAAGGGGAACTGAGTGCTTGTGACGGTGTGCCTTAACATTTAATTTTTGCCTTATTTTACTTCGCTTTATAGGTATTGAGTTGAAGCATGAAGCCTAAGACATTAAAAAAAAATTGTAAGCAAACGGCTACTTCTCACCATGTCTGATCGTAAGACTATTCAAGAAGGTGATGTCGTCCTTGGAGATCACTTCTCTGCTTCCGCAGTGCATCTAGGTTGCGACACAATGCTGATTTTTTTTCTCTGTTGCCCAAGCAGCATTTATGCACATCATCATCATCATCATCATCATCATCATCATATGTACTTGTTCCCTCATCAGGAAGGGGCTGTAATATTTTACGCCACTTTGTGACTTGCAGATTTCGGGCTGCATTTTCCCCTGAAAGCACCTAGGATGTAAAAAAGAAAGCAACTTTGTAAAAGAGTCAGATAGTGTTGGGACGTGTACAATGAACAAATACACAACAATTTAGCTCTGTGCAGGCCTGTCAGACTAAACTGATTCTTAATTCGAAACACTACGTCATTGGCATATAATAGAGCAAAAGAAGTCTGAACTGTAATTGCACATCTTCTTGTACATACAGAAAATTGCAAGCTACCGAGGCTTGACTTATTGCTTGCATCACCACTTACCAAACTCATTTATTTATTGTGAATGTGGCATCAGCTATGCAAATGTGAATTGTCATTTTGATGGTTAATAAACATGTAACATACACTTAAACTTGGGTTAACTCAAATATACGCGTTCCCAACTTGTCTTTATTTAAGTTGTTCCGCACGTTCACAGACATAAAATTACCACTGTAGAAAAAGGAGAAAGGAGGCTGGGATGCCTTGGAAGAGGCAAAAAAAAATTCATACTGGTGCCCATCCAGCCCAACTTTTATTCAACACAAAGTGGAGACTCAAAGTTCCACAACATTTGGTTATCCATATTGTGTATCAGAAAGGTATAACTCAGTGCTAAAACGTCTAGTTTGCTAGAACTGGCATGAAAACCTATACAGACACCATTTTCCTAACTTATCTCACTGATTCACCCAGGTGGTTTTTCATGTTGTGAACAAGCAGTTGACAACACAAGACAGCTAGAGCAGGAGCTCAACGTAGTAACGGAACTGTTTATTATGAAAATGTACTTCATGCCTGCTGCCGCTTTATTGACATCAGCCGATAAACAAACTGAATCAATAAACAAAGTTAATAGAAAACTTACATTGTTGAATTTGTAGAGATAGTGAAGTATTCCAATAATCACTGTGGAATGTCAGCTTCACAATTGTGTTGTTTGCCATTAGATGGATATAGTGCTATGCATTCCGTCACAGTGCAGTAGTGTACAAAAGTGAATATTGTCATGTTGCATACATTTCTTGTCAAATCACTCGCTCGAAATGCATCCCCATCAAAAAGTGAATTTTGGATTTGTTCAGCTTTTGAAGTAAACGTGTCCGAGTCTGGGAAGCAGAATAAAGGGGACAAATAAAATATCAATGAAAGAATACAAGAATTATGAAACTGTGTTGGTGAAATGCAGACGGGTATAGCAGTCACACGAACAAATTGAACATGGACTGCTAAAAATTTATTTGTCCAAGTTGCATATTATATCATAGCAGACTGTACTTACATACCATGTCATTAGGCTTACTGCTCAACGGATGGGCTCAATGGATAATTATAAATGTGAGTGCGAGACAGAAGACATCTTAAGAAGACGCTGTCTTACCAGCACTACGATAAAAACGCATCGCATTCCGCCTTCTAGGGCTGGCAATCATCAAACAAAAGCGCACTTTCGGTCCATAGCTTTTTCAATAGGTGCACCTGCCAAGACGTACGGGCTAAAATATGAGCAGGCGAATATCATGAGGAATTTCGAAGATATAGGAAAAGCACAAGAAACATATACTGACCTGTACCGTACCTAGAGCAGTCACGCTAAGTCTATTCGAAGCAATAACGAACTGGATACAGAGGCTCCTTCTACATCTAGCGATGAAGTTAATAGGGACATGCAAGACATGAATAGGAAAGAGCGCCAGGGGAAGGTGGAATAACAGTTGATTTAAACTACCATTGAGGAGATACCATGCTTGAAAAGAATACGCCCTTTTTATATGAAATGTCTCTTAATTTCAGGGGTCTCAGAGGACTACAAGAATGCCGATATTATACTTATCTAATAAAAGGGAGATGTTGAAAAATTGTAAAATTATACACGTAGCCGCTTACTTTCGGTCTTGTATAAAATATTCACAAAGATAGTTTCCAATAGAATCAGAGGAACCCTTGACTTTAGTCAACCAAGGGAACAGGCAGGCTTCAGGATGGGAGACACTACGATGGATCACATCCATGTTATCAATTAGGTAATCTGGAAATCTCCAGAAAACAGTCAAACACTCGATATGGCTTTCAAAGATTATGAAAATGCATTTGATTCAGTACAGATACCAGCAGTTATAGGGGCATCACGTAATTAAGCATTACAGGAGGCATACTTAAATATCTTGAAAAAGTTCTACAAAGATTCCACAGCTACCTTGCTTCTCCAAAATAAAAGTAGAAAGAGAGCTTTAAAGAAAGAGGTCACGCAAAGATACACACCCTCTCCAGTGCTATTGACTGCATGCTTGCAAGAATTCAAGCTAATAAACTGGGAATAAACTGGGAAACGGACTGGATTCCAAGGGAAGGGAAGCATAGCAGGGGGCAGCAGAAAGTTAGGTGGGCGGATGATATTAGGAAGTTTGCAGGGACGACATGGCCACAATTAGTACATGACCGGGGTTGTTGGAGAAGTATAAGAGAGGCCTTTTCCCTGCAGTGGGCGTAACCCGGATGATGATGACGATGATGATGATGATGACGACGAAACTGGGAAGGCTTAGGAGTTAGGATCGACGGCGAGTATATCAGCAACCTTCGGAACGTGACATTGTCCTGTTTAGCAACACTGGGGACAGCTGCAGCAAATGATTGAGGACCTTAACAAAGAAAATGTAGCAGCGGGATTGAAAATTAGTATCCAGAAAGCAAAGGTAATACTGAATAACCTGTCAAGCGATCAAAAGTTCAAGATTTCCACTCAGCCTTATAGTTGTAGCGATCCTAAAGTGATTCACTGAGACACATAAATAAAGAGACGGGTGTGGTCCCCCAATTTTATTCTTCTCCGCCCTCGTAGCTTCTTCTTGCCCCTTCTTATCGCTCTTCGTCGTCTTCTATGACTCTTCTGAATTAGCCCGCTTCACTCCGCCGGACTTTATTGTTTACACTTCCTGGTGTAATACTTGAACGCATTGCTGATGGAGGCGTACTCCGCTTTCAAGGAATCTCTTAGGTACCAGATGGTCTTCAGTGTACCATACTGCGAGGCAGTCTTGATTACTTGAAAGGGTCCACTGAACTTCTCATTGGAATCGACACTGCCATTCCGTAATAGAACGCGGTCACCGGGTCGTATGCCTTGTATGTCGCTGCTGCGTCTTCTCTCAAAGTTTCTCTTTATTCGATCTTTATATGGCGCTTCTTGTTTCGCACTTTTCCTGGCCTCAGAAACATTTAAGCTACTAAGAAGGCCCAGTTCGCAATCTGCTGGAAGTATGGGCACGGTCCCTGAAGCTGCGAAAAAGAGGGCTACATCCAAGATCACTTGTGAAGGAACGGTTGTGATGTCTCACAACCTGTATGTGAATAGCCTTTCATAGTTTCTGGGCGTCCGTCAACAGAAATAAGTAATCATGTGGGACGATCCTGGTGATAGTTCACAAACGGTCCAAGCTCAATGGCACAAGCCCCTGTGGGCTCGCGGACCTGTAAAGCACCGTTGTCACACGTGGGACCCAAAGTGGTCCCAGGCACAAGGGTAAGAACGTAGGTTTTTCGACGTCCTCGATGCGTTATCGATGGGTGGACACGTATAGTTCCTTCACCCGAAGAACAGCATGCGTACAAGGAGCGCCGAAGGGAACAGCAACACAGATATAAACGGCGTCTCCGCGAAACGACCATCAACCAAGAACGTTCTCGCAATGCTGAACAAAAGCGACAATCGCGAGCCTGGGCGCCTGTGAACGAGGAACGACGCCAAACTTGCAACGCAAAAATTGACGACCATTCCACTCTGTGAAAATTGAAAACTTTGCTTGTTGGTTGGAGAGCTTTGACTGTCGTCAGCTTTTGATGCCATTCTATCTTTACAATGTGAAATGGTTATCGTTTTCCGTTGCATGTTCATTTCGTTATGCGTGTGAATACTTATTTACCATTGAAATGTGTGCGATTTCCTTGGCGTCGCCTTGGTGCTTCACAAAAGCAAAGCTCAGCCTACCCGAAGAGGTCCTTATTCTTGGAAACAAACCCACGAGCGTGACTAAGATAAGTTACCGAACATGCGCTAAGTCTTGCGGCTTGGCGTACTGGTCATTAAGCGGATTGACTGGACTAGTACGGGCGCCTTGACGCGGCCGGAAGTGTTGGAATCTTGGACCTTATTTAAAATGACGTAGCCTCCATGGTCCCTTCCATTGTCATAACTGATAAAACGGTTCAAATAATATCTAGGCTATTTTCTGTTATGTTCATTGCAAGCAGTCTCCTGCAGCTGAGTGTAGTGCGATGGACGACGTTGTGGCTGCACATGGCTCACTGGATCATAGCCAATCCGATGAGATTGAGTGTCGCCTTCTGCATTAGCAGTAGAGAAGTCTCCGCAGTTCTGCTGACATTGCGCACACCGGCTTCGCATATGCCATCGTTTGAACGTTACAAAGGCTAAAAGACGATCGACAATTTTCCCCTTAGCAACAAATACAGACGAAGTCTGCAGAAATACACCTGACATGTGTGCAGTACATGATAACAACACGCAATGCATACACAGCGCCGAGTCAGAAAAAATCTGTGATGAGGATAATCTTCTATTGTATAAAATTATACAAGGTCACTTTCGTCTGTGACCAATAGACTTACCAGCAGTTCGTTGCCTGCCGCAGCAGCGAACTTTTACTGCCTCTTCTGTTTGTGTACACCGACAGCACCAAGTCCTGCACTAAATGGCGCCACGCGTTAGCGATTCCGCCTGTTCTTCAACTGTCTGCTAATTCCACTGATCGAAATTGCGGTGAAGAAATCGTAGTTTTCATGCTCCACTCTAATAAAAAATGACTTCGTTTGGGTAGGCGCCAGTAGAGTTCTTTATTAATTGATTAAATGTTCCAACGTCCTCCCCTAGCCATACTCATGCAGCCAGAGTTGGTAAACGAAATTTCTTGTTGGCACCAATCATGATTGCAGCTGTATTGCTGCTTTCTACAAATGGAGTTGCTAAGGCAGACGCAAGCGGAAAAAGTGAAAGCACTAACGCAATGCTGAATTATTTCAATGTGCTGCACGTTGACTCAAACTTTACTCCAGTAGCTGATCTATTGCTTCTTATTTCACTACGTTTGCACTCCATTTAAAACAATGTGCATTTAGTATCACGCCTTTGTCTTTTCGGCAACTTGCAGCACTGTACATGCACCGGCGATAATATGCCGTTCCTAAATGTTTCATTTTTTGGCGGTGCTCCAGAAATTTACACGCAGGCGTTTATGAATTACAAACTCCTCACCCAGTTATTCATATGCGTAATTGTGAACAACATATTTATGCATATGCCGTAGTTAATAAACCTTATTTCTTTCTAATCAAAATGAATCCATGCAATATCTATAATTATGTGGCTCTAGAAAGGAGAAAATGGTTGATCAGTTGTAAAGAACCATGAATGAAACTTCTATAGTTTAGTTATCTCAAATGATCGTATTCTATTAGCAAATTTTACTGTTCCAATACACGCTCAAGATAATACTTACCCTATTCAAAATGTGAGATCGGTACGTGTATATAGGCGTGTATTCCAGTCTATGTCGCATTTTTTTTCGTTAGAGTGCCTATAATATTTTTATGTCCAGGAAGCTATTATTTCACAATGCATCCTGGCTTTAACTTAGCAAGTTAATTTAGCCTAAGTATATGATCGACTTCGGTTATAGATTAGAATATCCACAATTTTTTACTACTTAGTATATGGCCATTTGTAGGAGGTGCAACGACCAAAAGCATTATATTTGGCTCTGAAATAGCGGCGCCTATTATTACCCTTTATTAAGGTAGAAACGGTAGTGACATAAACTTTCTACTTTGTACGCTTCCAAATGTGAATGTCCCCAAACACGACGCGTCAGTTATCGCTACATGAAGCCTAATGGTAAAATGCATGCAGTTTTCACGCACTGTGAGAAACGATGTTGATGTTATGCGAAGCTTTTTGAAGGCAGCTCGCTATTCAGCATCCTTCAGGGCTCTTCAAGGAGGTACCAGAGGAGTCAACGTGTTTGCGTAAAGTAAGCAATGTATGTCTGCGTTGCGCGAGTATCCATGTGTGACGACAGGAGTAAGACGACGTCATGTCATTTATGCCAATCAGACCACTCATGTATTGTCGTGACATAGACGCCACTCATGTCATATATGCATACATCTCATGTCATGACATAGCAGGCATGCATGTCAATTACGTACACGTAAGCAATACATGTCACGTCATTTATGTTGCAACATACATATGCAAGTCATACAAGTTTGTCAGACAGGCGACTTATGTCATGGCATTCGTATTATGATAAACGCGTCACGCCATTTATACCGTGTCAAGATATGCGTATGTGAGGCATACGTGCCTGTCATACGTACGATTAACTATCTAGTTAAAGAAACAAACGCACGACGGCATCACGACGGCAGATGATCTAGGCTATACATACGTATATATAGACTCAAACTGCCTAAGGTAAGCCAATGTGCTTCGCATTTGAAGTATACAGGTGACAAATTTGGCTCTTTACTGTAGCCAGTATAGGTAGAGGGCTGCAAACTGTGTAACCAGAACAACAAATCAACGCATTTGTGTGTGTGACGAAGTTCAACAAGACCAAGGCGACAGCATAGCGACTGGTT